>NC_084845.1:19974103-20074103 GCF_033115175.1 Lepus europaeus | reverse complement strand
AAACAGCAATTATTTCTTCCTTTTCTCTTGAATGGGTTATTTTGGGTTAGACTGATGTCAGGTTCATTGAAGCTAACCTGAAATCTCTAGCAGCATCATCCTTCCCCGCAGTCCCAGGATGGCTGGAGGGATGTGTGCTTTTCCCTCGGAAGGAGGAAGGCGCGCTCGTCTGTGAAGTGTGTCGGGGGTCTCTGGCCACTGCAGCAACCTGCTCTGACTCTCACGGTCACCTTCTGTTTCCCCCTTCTCACTGGGAACTCTGTTGGGCTCGACAGGTGCCTGTGTTGTAAAAGCAGGCGCATGGCTGTTGGGCTACACTCAAGATGTGCGTCTCCACCAGCCTTCCAAAGCAGCGCACACTGACGGGTCCAGCCCCTTCCTGTACAAGACAGTGCGTGCCTAGGGTTTCTTTTTCAAATTTTTTTTTTTTACAAACTCCACTCTTCTACTGCAGACTGGATTGGAGGGGTTACGCTCGCCCCTCGCTGTCTGCAGAGACAAAGACTTCAGTGTGAGGCCCAAACCCCAAGTCCAACATGGAATCAGTGTTGACATTTGCTGTCGCCGCACCCTGGCCCCTGGCAGGAATGGCTGTTCCCCGGGGTCTTTCACACGCAGAGCGCACCAGAATGGGGCCCCGCGTGGGCGAGCACACCTCCACCACGGAGCCACACTCAGAGAGGGAAGCTGGCTGGCAGTTGCTTAAAATGGCATCAGGAACAGATTGTTCGTCGCGGCCTCTGAAGCATATGCGAGCCGGGCATTTCAGACGTTGGAGTGATTATAGCCAAACAGCCGGGCTCATTCAGAGGGCCTGCATTTTCCGTCATTACGCGATTTTCTAGAAGTTGCCTCTTTACATCATTTCAGGAAAATGTGCAAAGAAGACAAGGCCACCCTTTGAAAATATAAACTCTTTCCCCCAGAAATGCTGAAAGAAGGAAAGTGAGAGCCAAAAGGCCAAAGGCTGCGTGAGACTGTGTTGCTCTATTTTCCCTCGCTCTTGTGCGCGCTCAGGGAAGCTGTCATGGTTGTGGCATTTGGGGAATCAGGGCTGTCTTCTGCCCTGCCTGGGAGCAGGGTTGCCTGCACCTTTCTGATGCAAGCCGAGTCCCGGGCAGGTTCCGTTTAAGTGAGGTGTGTCCACTTTGTCGAAGAAGCGCATGCCCAAGGCACAGTTGCAGCCTGGCCGGGGGGGGGGGGGGGCGATCTGCTGACCACAGCGGCCTCCCTCCTCTCCTGCTGAACTCTGCTGAGCTTTGTTTACTAGAGTTCTGCTTCCAGCCACTCTTTTTCTTAAAAAAAAAAATTGTATCTGTTTATTTGCAAGGCAGAGAGACAGACACACACATGCACACAGGGAGATGAAAGAGAGCGAGAGAGAGATTGAGAGAAGCTGACTCCCATCCACTTGTTCACTTCTCAAATGCCCACAACAGCTGGGGACAGGAGTAGGAGCAAGGACTCAGTTCAGGTCTCCCTCGCAGGGGCAGGCACCTGATCATTTGAGCCGTCGTGAGCCGTCGCTGCTGCCTCCCTGGGTCTGCAGTGGCAGGAAGCTGGAGTCAGCAGCTGCTGGCAGGTGTCGATCCCACGGGCGGGCGTGCTAACTGCTAGGCCAATGCCCACTCCTCCTGCTGCTCTCTGATGCCCCGGGACGTGTGGTGCTGTTGCTGTTGGTGCACTCCTGGTGGGACCTAGTGCCTGCACTCGGCTTCTCTGGGGAGGACGCTTAGGACTCCCAGGCCACGCTGGCTGCGTGGAAGACACTCAGCACATGGCTAGGGATGACCATAAATGGGTTCTCTGCTTGGCTGAAGAACTCATGGGAACTGAAGGGTCAACTCAGGCAACTCAGTCCTCCCAGCCTTTCCCTCCACTGGCCCAGGCTGCCTTATTTTTTGGCTTCCTGCTGATGGTTTACAATCTCCTTACTGTGCTATTTATTCTTTCCCACAGTCTTGTAAGGGTAAATGCCCGTGGAATGGCCTGGAGGCCAGCAGTGCCCTATGGCGGCCCTGCTCACTGCCTGCATAGACCTGAGTTGGGGGGTACGGAGGCCACACTGTGCACGAGGGTTTCTCTGGTCTGGTTAGGGGAGCCCCGCCTCCTTGAGGATACGTGGCAGCACGTCCCAGGTGTAGTGGGCCAAAGCGAGCCATGGGTTTCCACTCCAGTGTCCTGGAGCTGCCAGTTTCCTCAGCCCACAGGGCTGCTGCAGCGAGTGGTGGCTTAGAGGTCGGAGCATGGAGCAGAGACAGGCAGGCTGGAGTTCATGTCCAGTGATACCGTTTATCATGAGACACTGGCAAGATTATGTAACCTCTCTGTGCCTTAGTTCCCATGGTGATAAAATGGGTATGATATCAGAGCCTGTGCACAGACTCTTTGCTGCGTGTGTTCTCACCGACACTGCACCCCAGAGAGCGCGGGTTCCCTGGCTTAGGAGGTGGTTTTTCCATCACATACTTGGAGAATCTCTGGACTTAGGAGGAACTGTGCATTGGCTACTTGAGAAGGATGTGCTGTGTGCAGGAAGCACGGGGGGCACCAACATTTCTTCTTAACTTTAATTAATTCAAATGGCAGAGTGATAGAAGGTCACACACACACAGAGAGATCTTCCACCTGCTGGTTCACTTTCTAAACATCCACAACAGGCCAAAACCAGGAGCTAGGGACTGCATCCGGGTCCCCTGCATAGATGGCAGGAATCCACATAGTTGGGGCATCCTCCAGTGCTTTTCCAAGTGCATTAGGAGGAAGCTGAGTCGGGACTCGAATCAGCCTTCTGACATGGGCTGCTGGCATTGCGGGCAGCAGCTTCACCCATGGCACCACAGTGCTGGCCCTGGGTCTAAACATTTACAACCTATGGTTTTATAGCCTAGGTAGACACTAAGGAAAGGGGAGCCCCGGTCAAGCATGGTGAGTGCTGCAGGGAAGCAGCCGAGGCCAGACGGAGGGAAGCAGGAGCGAAGTCTGCTCATTGGGAGCAGGTGCCGCCGTGCCTGGGTCATAACTGGCTTTGGGTGCGGAGGGCTGGGGTGGCCCCTGAAAGGTGAGCATTTTCTTTGAAATCATACCCCCTTTGTGCAGGCCAACAGGAGACAGCAGAATCATCCTGGAGAGCTCTGTTATCCAGGCTATAGATACCTGAGACAGGAAATGCGTATTTTTAGGTCTGGGCATAGAGGAGACTTGGACCATGCAGCAGTGAGTGGAGCCCTTTCCCAGCTCTGTTTCTACACTGAGACTCTCTGCTGCCAGTTTTGCTGGGAAACGTTGGGCAATGTTCCAGGGCCAGTGGCACTCAGGGCCCCGAGTAGTGACCGTCTGTTGAGTGGCTCTGTGAGTGCGTGCATTGAGCCAGCCTGGTGTAGTGAGTGGGCTCCCTTTGAACCAGGAGCCACTGCAACGTGCTTACAGGTGTCCACCCTGTAAGTTGCTACCATGTAGAAATTCCTGATGTCAACACCCTTTGGGAAAGTGTCTGCTAAACATTTTTAAACAGATTTTATTTATTTATTTGAGAGGTGGAGTTGAGAGAGAGAGAGAGAGAGAGAGAGAGGTGTTCCATCTCCTGGTTCACTCCCCAGATGGCATCAACAGCTGAGCTGGGCTGATCCAAGAACCAAGAGCTTCCTCTGGGTCTCCCACATGGATGTAAGAGCCAAGCACTTGGGCCATCTTCCACTGCTTTACCAGGCTCATTGTCAGAGAGCTGGATTGGAAGAGGAGCAGCGGGGATGTGAGCTGGCACCCATTTGGGATGCCGGCGCCGGAGGCATCCGCTTAACCTGCTACACCACAGTGCTGATCTCTGCTAAGCATTTAAAGTCTGGAAAGAGATGGAAGCCAAGAGGCACTCCACAGAGTCGAGAGGGCTGCCCCAGCTCCTGTGGTATCTGCTAGTGACTCTGTGGGGTGGCTTTACTTTGGCAGATGCGGTCGCCTCTCTTGTGCCAGTCATTTGGATCACTTAATGATGCAGGCGTGCAAGGGGCCATGGGAACGAGGGAGCCTGCCTTGCACCTCTGCTGTGTTCCCTCCGGGCCCAGTGGGCTGCATGGGGTCCAGGACATTGCTTCCTTTTCAGTTCCATACATATGTGGCTAACTCTTCTCACCATCATGCCCTAGATCGTTCTGAAAAATTAGAAAATAGAGATGAGCAGCAAGAGGGCAATGGACATCCCTTAGTGATCACCAATGCCAACTCCTTGCTGTGTATCCCCCAGTCCTTTCCATGTACATGTTTTCTGTCTGTTTTTGTTGTTGCACATAAGGTGGGATTCAACTTCACAAACCTTTTTATAGTCAATAATTTAATTCAATAGATCATTTTATTTTTAAAAGTGTTTAGAAATTTGTATTTGAAAGGCAAAGAGAGAGAGAGAGAGAGAGAGAGAGAGAGAGAGATCTTCAAACCACTGTTTCACTCTCCAAATAGCAGCACCAGGCAGGGCCAGGTCAGGCTGAAGCCAGGAGACAGGCATTCTGCATGAGTGGTAGGGGCCCAGGCCCTTGGGCCGTCTTCCACTGCTTTCCTAGGCACATTAGCAGGGAGCTGGATGAGAAGTGAAGCAGCCAGGACTGGAATGGGTCCTCTAGTATGGAGTGTGGGTATTGTAAGTGCTGTAACCCACTGTGCCATAATGCTGGCCCCAAGTACTCACTTTAATGTTCAACCCTCTGTCCCAGTTTTGATGAGTGTGTGGACCCACTTACAAGGTGTGCCCGTGTGAGCCAGGCCTCCCTCCTCCCCTGTAGGTGCTAAACCTGTCATCACCCATTATCATCTTTGTTCTTTAAGCTCCTTCCTGCCAATACACAATCTACATCCCTCTTCTCCAGGAATTAAAAAATTGTCACTGTCTTCTAATGCCACAGACATCTTCTTGACCTTTGTTGAGAGCTGTGACCTGCTGTCTCCTCTATCAATTTATTTTATTTATCTGAAGATTTATCTATCTGATTGAAAGGCAGAGTTACAGAGACAGAGACAGAGATATTTTCCATCCACTGGCTCACTCCCCAAATGGCCAAGAGCCAGGGGTTTCTCCGGGTCTCCCATGTGGGTGCAGGGGCCCAGGGACTTGGGCCATCTTCTACTGCTTTTGCAGGCACATTAGTAGGGAACTGGATCAGATGTGGGACAGCCAGGAACACGAACCAGCATTCCAGTGTGGGACATGGGCATTGCAGGTGGTGGCCGAACTGGCTGTGCCATAACATTGGACCCCTCTGCCAATTTCTGAAGCTGAGACAGACACTGGCAAGGGTTGAGGAGGAAGAGGGGGAAGGCCATCAGGTTTCTTCTTAGCTCAGTTGTGGTCTTCTTTTGTTTCATTTCTTCTTTTGTTTTCATTTAGCCATCCATCTACTCACTCACACATCCATCCATCCATCCATCCACCCATCTATCCATCCACCCATCTATCCATCCACCCATCCATCCACCCACCCACCCATCCATCCATCCATCCACCCACCAATCCACCCACCCACTCGTCCATCCACCCACCCACCCACCCATCCATCCATCCACCCACCCACCCATCCATCCATCCACCCACCCATTCATCCATCCACCCACCAACCCATCCATCCATCCACCCACCCACCCATCCATCCATCCACCCACCCATTCATCCATCCACCCACCCACCCACCCATCCATCCATCCACCCACCCTTGCAATCGAATGTTCTCAGGTATCTAGAATGGTGACTGGTATATAGCAGTTATTCAGTCAATAATTGTTGGATGGAAAGGTGAGTGTATAAGAAATGCATAACACACAAGTCAAGGGTTTTGAGCTGGGAGGTTTTCTTTCCTACCAGTGGCTTGCAGTAGGTTTGCCTGTGAGACTCTCATCACCCCTGCTGGCATGGTGTTTAGACCTCTTCCTGCTAAAGGGCATCTCCAGTCTTCCTAATCGTGTGGAGCTCTCGTTCTAATGCAGTTATCCTAGGGGGAGCATCCTGCCTGATTTTCTCCTTCCGAATCCCTGGGCCCCATGGAAGCAGACAAGGAAGGAGGGCAATCTAGGTGTACTTTTCTAAATGACTCTTTGATGAACGTCATTTCAGCAAATCTTTGTACACATTCTTAATTATTTCCCTAGGTTTAATTGCTAGAAGTGGAATTGCCGGGTTAAAGGGAATTCACATTTAAAAATTTGAAAACCTGTTGCCAAATTACCCTTCAGGCATATTATGTCAAATTATCCCCCTCCATCCACCTGCACACTGATTGTGACAATGCCTTTTCTTTATATTCCGCCAATACTGAGTATTATTTCACAAGGTAATATGTTTAATACATAAAGCATCTCATTTTACTTTTTGTTTCTTAAGCTTATTATATATGTATCCCTATATTTCACATAGATAGTTATCTCTATCTGAGGGTATTTCGAAAAGCTCATGGAGAATGGAATTGAAAGATAGGTTTGGTTTGGTGCAAGAAGTTTCGAAGTCCATATGGTTTTTTCATAATTGGCTTTATCCATGAATATTTTTGATACTGCTTATTTAAATGCATTTCAAAATTTTCGCACCAAAATATGTTTATCATCTTTTAAACTTGAGAGACAGAAAAAGCAGAGAGATAGACAAAGCTCCCACCTGCTGGTCCACTTCCCACATGCCTGCAACAGCTGGGACTGGGACAGGACTTAGCCAGGATCCAGGAACTCCATCCAGGTCTCCCAAATGGGTGGGGAGCCCAACCACTTAGGAGGAGAGCTAACACTCAAACCCAGGCTCTCTGATGTGGGACACAAGCATCCCAACTTGTGTCTTAACTGCTGGGCCAAACACCCACCCCTGTACCTATCTTTTAATCCATCTTTCTGTGAACTTACTGCAAAACCCTCATATATTTATACAGATATGAAAATGCAGATCTTTGATGGATGTTTGTAATTCTTTTGGTGAAGAATTTGTGCCCTCTGGTTTCCTTTTGGGTATTTGATTTTTTCTTTTTAATTGTAGAATCTCTTCCTACTTCAAAGTTATTAACCCTTTGTCCTACACATATCTTGCAATTGTTTCTTCCAAATTTTTCACTTGCCTTTTATTTTTGTACATGATGTTTTTTAATGAGATAAAAGGATTTGTGGTCAAATCTTTTAATCTATTCCTTCACTGTTTGTAGTGTCATGCTTTGAAAATAATTTCCTACCCCACTATTATATTAATATATTCCTAAATTCATCTTCTCATGTATTTATAGTTTTATTTTAAAATATAAATCTTTAATCCGTCAAGTACTGGTTTTGATGTATATTCTTAGGGCAACATTTTATACACACACATCACACACATATCCTATATTTGTGATTTGTTACTTTGAATGAGATTTTAAAATTATATTTTCCAATTGAGGTATATATAGAGGTAAACTCTATTTACTGTTTCTTAAATTATGAATAAAACAAGTTTGAAATTACTGCGGAGGACTACACAGTGAAAAGTGAACATCCCGGGGAAATCTTGCATCTCCACCGTAATCCCACACCCTGCCCAGAAGCAGTTGTGGTCCGAGGACTGGTGCAGCTCTGTCCATGTACAAGCGCATGCGGACAGAAAGGAGTGCGTGTTTGTCACACACACGGAGATCCCATATGTCTGACTCCCCACTTGGATTTGTCTTCCTAAGGACACAGAGATCTATTTGTTTCTCTAACACTGAAACAGGCTTTCCAGGATATGGACTTAGATGTTTCCTAAATGACTTATGCTTGGGTCCTTCCCGTTCCTTCTGTGATGAGACAAATGCTCTGTAAAAGTTCTGGCACATACCCATACGAGTATTTCTATGAAACAGGTACCTGCGAGGGACTTGGTTATGCTGAGCGGTGCCTGCACTTAGAATCTCCCTGGGTAGCCCAACTGCTTTCCAAAACAGGTGCACCTGATTACAGGTCTGCAGATACTATGTGAGAGTGGTCAGTCTCCCACACCCTTGCCAACAAATGTAGATGAAGCTCTTTGGCTGTTGACAGGCTGATGCACCAAACACTTTTTTTTTTTTTAAACAAACATCCTTTAGCATTTTCCTGAAAATTTACTTTTCATTCAGAAATCTTTATCTAGATTCCTCTTAAAATGTCCTCTTTATATTTTTTTGCACGTTTTGTTGAACTACTTATTCCCTGCCTTAATATAAAAGGGCTCTTAACGTATTAGCATCCAGTATATGTGTGCCTCTGTGGCAGAAAAGTTGAAAATATTTTGATATTGTCTTTTGATTAAGGGCATGGGAGTTCTCTTTGCCAAAGGTTCTGAAAACAAAAGCTGCTACTGCATTTTTATTGACAACTTCTTGGTTGTAAAATTATTTGGGGGTTAAGTAATTTTGTGTGCAGTGTTTCCTGTGAAGCAGGTTCATAAGTTGGTAGCCCATTCCCAGGAGGTCTGCTGGCCAGTCTGCTCCTCCATTTCAGAGCTGACACATCACTTGGTCAAATCCCTTTGTCACGGTGGGGCCTTTGGTCTGTCAGGTGCGGTGACTTACTTGTCCATTCCCATATACAATCCCGGGATTCCCACTGCTGTAGTTTTGAGGGGTTTGCACCTGCTGAGCACATGCCCTCTCCTTGTTCTCCTGGAGTTTGTGGGGCAGTTACTGCATGTTTTTCAGATAAATTTCACATTCCACTTGCTAAGTCTGATAAATGATCCTATGGGAAATTTGACTTGAATTTTTGATTAACTTAGTAGGAACTTACAAATTTTCACTGTCATTTTTTCCATCCATGAACATGGTGCACCTCATCATCTCTTCAGATCTTATTTTATGCCCTTCCATAAAGTTTTATGTTTCATTTTATGTGGGTCTTATCCATTTCTTATTTACTTCTGGGTGTTTGAAATTCCCTCTGGCAATTACAATTGGATTTTGATGTTCATGAAATGATTATTTTCAGTACATTGATTTTACTTTTGACATCTTACTGCACACTTATCAGTACTAATAGTTTATACTTTGTTCTTTGGATTTTTTAGTATAGTTATCTTTAAGAGTTAACAATGACAGCTTTATCAGTTCCTTATCAGTTATCATATTTTATAAATTTTTTCATCTTTTGAAAAATTCAGATTGCTTGCATTGGCTAAAACTTTTACAACAGTGTCTTCTTGCTAACTTTTATAGGAATGCTTCTAATATTTTGCCATCAAATATAATTTGTAATGTAGACCACTTATCTTTTTATAAATCAGGAAGGAATGTTGAGATTTATCATGTCCTTTTGGGACATTGTTAATCTAATATGGTTATTCTCTTATAAGATATTAATTTAGTGAATTAGATTTCCCATTGTTGAATTAATCTTGAATTATTGGGGTAAGCTCCAGTTTTTTTTTATAAACTTAATGCTATTATACTATGAGGTTCATTTCATTCTTTTTTATTTTTATTTTTTTCTTAAGATATTTTATTTGAAAGGCAGCTTTACAGGGAGGCAGAGAGAGAGAGAGAGAGAGAGAGAGAGAGAGATCTTCCATCTGCTGGTTCACTCCCCAAATGGCTGAAGCCAGGAGCCAGGAGCTTCCTCCAGGTCTCCCATGTGGGTGCAGGGGCTCAAGCACTTAGGCCATCCTCTGCTGCTTTCCCAGGCCATAACAGAGAGCTGGATTAGAAGAGGAGCAGCCAGGACTTGATCAGGCACCTGTATGGGATGCCCATATTGCAGTTGGCGGCTTTACCAGCTGCACCACACCACCAGCGCCCAGAGATATTCTAACACCTCTGAAGTTCTTGTAAAGTATAAGCATAAAACAGACCAGGTTTTTTTAAAATGACCAGTGATTATGTTTTATGTTTATTCCATGGTTATCATTTCATTCAGGTGTTGTACTTTGAGTCCTATCTGATAATTTTTCTTAGGCAGTTGCTCATTTTTTGTTGTATTTGTAAGTTTAGTGGTATAAGGTTTTTCTGTATTGTAATTGTTAAGAATTCCACTTTGCATCTGAGTTTATGTTCCCTTCCTTGGTCCTATGTGTGTGTGTGTGTGTGTGTGTATTTTCTTTCTTTATTCTATCCCATATTGCCACATTTATTTTCTTGGTCTCTTCAAAGAGCAGTCTCTCTTAGGGCATTGGGGATAGGAGAAGGAGAGCGCTCTATTTGATGGATTTCTGCTAATATTTTTATGAATCCCTTCCTTCTGCTTTCTTTGGGTGGCTTTTGCTCACCCCCATCCTCTTGAACTGAAGGCTTTTAGTCCATTCATTTTCAATGCTTTCCATTTCTCTTCATTACTCTGAAGGTCATAAGCTTTCATTTGACTGCTACCTTAGCCACTTCCAAGAATTTTGGTTTGCTCGTTTTGCTTTCATTTTGTTTTTAGTTTGATTTTGAACAGGTGTTTAATAAGATTTCTATGCTTTGGAAATTCATTGAGGTATTTTTGTAGGTATGGTCTAATCCACAAAACATTTTAGAATGTTGCATGAGTGTAAATAATTTATATTTTCCACTGGGTGTAGAGTTAAGTCCCTATACTCTTCTTTTTAAAACCTACTTTCCTATGAATGGCTGAGGAAGAGGTGGAAACACTTTCCGTGATGGATTGACAGTGCTCCAGTGTTTGCATTTTGTATCTTCAAGCTTCATTATTGGGTACATGGGGTTCTTGGCTGACTATTTTGCAGTTCTTGTCAAATTGAACCCCCTTTTGGAATACAAATCTCTTTTACCTTTTTAATGTTTTGGCCTTGAATGACATCTTATCTTATACTAGTAGTGTAATACATTCTTTCATTTCATTAGCATTGCTTTATTACTCCCTTTTCATTCCTGAATTTTCAACCTTTGTGTGTAAACTGAGTTTCACATTTAGCACAGTCCAATGTCTCTTTTGCACACGATTGTAACCCATTAACATTTAGTAGGTTGACTGACATGGTTTAATTCCTGTTATCTGATTTTATATTCTTTTTTTTCTTGTAAATATAAATTTCCAAAGTACAGTTTATGGATTACAATGGCTTCCGCCCCCATAATTTCCCTCCCACTCGCACCCCTCCCATCTCCCACTCCCTCTCCCATTCCATTCACATCAAGATTCATTTTCAATTATCTTTATATACAGAAGATCGATTTAGTATATATTAAGTAAAGATTTCATCAGTTTGCACCCACAGAGAGACACAAAGTGTAAAATACTGTTTCAGTACTAGTTATAGCATTACTTCACATTGGACAACACATTAAGGACAGATCCTACATGAGAAGTAAGAACACAGTGACTCCTGTTGTTGACTTAACAATTTGACACTCTTGTTTATGGCGTCAGTAATTTCCCTAGGCTCTAGTCATGAGTTTCCAAGGCTATGGAAGCCTTTTGAGTTTGTTGACTTTGATCATATTCCGACAGGGTCATAGTCAAAGTGGAAGTTCTCTCCTCCCTTCAGAGAAAGGTACCTCCTTCTTTGATGGCCCCGTTCTTTCCACTGGAATCTCACTCGCAGTGACTGGATCAGCTCTTGTCCTGACTATTGATGTACAATGTAATACTTTATCCATTTTAGTATTTTGTTTTGTTTTGTTCTAGTACTATTGGTTGAACTCTGTAATTAACACACAATTATTCTTAGGTGTTTAAATTTTAACTGAAAAGTGATCCCTGTTAAATATAAGAGTGGGAATAAGAGAGGGAGGAGATGTACAATTTGGGACATGCTCAATCGGACTTGCTCCAAATGGTGGAGTTAGAAACGTGCCAGGAGATTCCAATACAATCCCATCAAGGTGGCATGTACCAATGCCATCTCACTAGTCCAAGTGATCAATTTCAGTTCACAATTGATCACACTGATAGGTCTAAGAGTCAAAGGGATCACACAAACAAGACTAGTGTCTGCTAATACTAACTGATAGAATCAAAAAGGGAGAGAATGATCCATCATGGGAAGCGGGATACACAGTAGACTCATAGAATGGCAGATGTTCTAAATAGCACTCTGGCCTCAGAATCAGCCCTTAAAGCATTTGGATCTGGCTGAAGAGCCCATGAGAGTATTTTAGGCATGGAAAGCCAAGACACTCTGAAAGAAAAAAAAAAAAGACCTAAATGAAAGATCTCTGCGAGTGAGATCCCAGTGGAAAGAAAAATTTTATATTCTTATATTGTCATTAAGTCTGGCATATCAAGTTCTGTTCACTCTTTCTCTCTTTTATTATGTGGGTTGCATTTTCTTTGTTCCATGTTCTTTTTTGATTTACCAAGTACCCACCCATGATCTGTTCCTATAATGGACACACTTCCATTCTGGCATATGTTTGAATTTGTGTGTGAGTGTGTACGTGTTTGCATTCAGCATGCCTGTCCTTCCTGGAACAAGACAAACGTTCTAGCAAACTTTCATTTTTTACTCTGTCTTTCCACCCCAGTCCCACCTCCTTTCCCTTTCCTTTTATGTGAAAATGATTTGTGACTTTTTAACAAAAATATTATGCACTACCGATTATTTAGGGTTAGGTGTAAATTTTAATTGACATTTGATTCACTCTTAATTTGCATTTTTTGCTTCCTTCGGCCCTTAATGGTTTTAGAGAGAGTGTGAATCCTTTTGTGTCTGAAAATGTGTTATTTTTATCTTGCACTTGATACCTATGTATAGAATTTTACGATTTTTTAAAAAGAGACTTATTATATTTATTTGAAAAGCAGAGTGACAGAGAGAGAGAAGGTGGGATAGAGAGATCCATCCACTGGCTTACTCCCCATATAGCCACAATAGCCTGGGATGGGCCAGATGGAAGCCAAGAGCTCCATCCAGGTCTCCTACATGGGTGGCAAGGGCCCAAGCACTTGGACCGTCTCCCACTGCCTTCCCAGGTGCGTTAGCAGGGAGTTGGAGCAGAAGTGGAGCAGCCAGGACTCCAACTGGCATTTCAGGCAGTGGATTAACTCATTGTGCCAGAACACCAGCCCTAGAATTCTAAGCTTAAAGTCACTTTCCTCAGCCTTTTGAAAATTATGCCTGTTTGGACATATCCAGTGTTGTCAGTGAGAAGTCGGCTGGCATTCCAGTTCTCATTCCCTGGGAGTGAGCTCTTTCTGCTTCTTGTGATAACTTTTGCCCATTTGTTTGCAATTTGGAAGTTTCTTCTGGATGTGACAGTGTGTAACTTTTTTTTCCCAGAAGTTTTCCCAGCACCTAGGGAATTCTTTCAAACTAAACTCTTCATTTTTTTTTCCAGTCTCTAGCTACTCTTTTTCTTGTCTTTTTCATTTATAAACTGGAAATCTTCTTAGGTTTAATTTTTATAAATTATTAATTAAGTAATTAATTTTTATTTTATTTGAAATGGGGGGAGAGAAAAAGGGGAGAGAGAAAGAGAGAGAGAGAAAGAGGAGAGAGAGTTGGGAGAGGGGAGAGAGGGAAGAGAGGAGAAAGAGAGAGAGATATCTTCCACCTGTCAGCCCACAAGAGCCAGGGCTGACCAGGCTAATCCCAAGAGACTGGCACTCCACCCAGGTCTCCTAGCTGGGTAGCAGGAGCCCAGGTGCTGGAGCCATCACCTACTGCCTCCCAGAATGTGCGCTAGAAGGAAGCTGAAACGAAGGTGGAGCTGAGACTCGAACCCAGGTACTCCGAAATGGGATGTGAGTGTTTGTCAAGCGGTGTCTTAACTGCCGAATGCCCACCCCAACACTCTTCTGTCATCATCACCATCATCCTCAAGTGGCTTGCTGTTCCACTTAGAGCACTTGTACTGGATTGCACCTTCTTTGTTTGTTTGTTTTTTTAAAAAAAAGTTTATTTACTTGAAAGTCAGAGTTACACAGAGAGGAGAGGCAGAGAGAGAGAGAGAGAGAGAGAGAGAGAGATCTTCCATCCGCTGGTTCACTCCCCAATTGGTCGCAGTGGCTGGAGCTGTGCAGATCCCAAGCCAGGAGCCAGGAGCCAGGAGCTTCTTCCAGGTCTCCCATGTGGGTGCAGGGGCCCAAGCACTTGGACCATCTTCTACTGCCTTCCCAGGCCATAGCAGAGAGCTGGATCGGAAGTGGAGCAGCCAGGACTAGAACGGGCGCCCATATGGAATGCCAGCACTGCAAGCAGCAGCTTTATCTGCTATGCCACAGCGCCGGCCCCAGGGTTGCGCCTCCTTGTTGTTGATTTTTCTCCTTGATGTGCATTTCAGTGTGTGTGTGAGCATGTGCACAACTTCCACATCAGAAATTTGTCTGGGACCACGTCTATTCAGATTTTCAGCTGAGATTTCTAAAAACTACGTATAGTCAAAATCCGTGTTTCCAACACCTTTATTCTTTCTTGTCTGATAGCTGCATTTCCAAGCAGCCATTTCTCTTTCACTGGGCGGAGTGCTCTCTTTTTTTCTTTGTAGAGACAGGAGTTTGAATTTGTAATTAAATTGTTCTTGTCCTGTAAATTCCTTTTGTTTCTTCTGGGTTCATCTTGGCTCTTCTTGTGTGTGTGTTTTTAGCTTCCCCAGTGTGTCCAGGGAGCGCTGGTATTGATGAAGAGAGGACCCGTGGCTCTGGGAGGGTGACCATGGCTTTCCCAGGCTTCCCCAGAGCGTGGGAGAGCTGCTGGCTGCTCCTGGCTGCCGGGGGCGGGGCTCCAGATTCACGTCACGCATGTTGGGGGGCAGGCAAACAGGACAGCACACCCGGGCCTTGTCTGCCGTCCTCCCACTCCCCGCAGCCCACCTGGCTTCCTGTCCACTCCCTACCCTATCAGAGAGGATGCACACATCTCATACCTGAATGCCGCTTCAAGTCCTGGCTGCTGCACTTCCAATCCAGTTTCCTGCTAATGCGCCTCGCGAGGCAATGGAAGGTGGCCCCAGTGCTTGGGCCCCTGCATCCACATGGGAAACCAGGATGGAGCTCCTGGCTGCTGGATTTAGCCTGCCCCAGCCCTGGCTGTTGCAGGCATTTGGGGAGTGAACCAGAGGATGGGAGATTTCTCTCTTTCTTGCTGCCTTTCAAATAATGATGAGAAATGATTTTTTTTTTTTTGAAGAAATGACCGTAGGTCACCCCGCTTCATTTTTTCATCAGTTGATTCCTGTCTTTCGATGACCACATTTCATGCTCGGCTTTGGGGTGAGGTTGGCTTCCTACCCCTATGTTTGTGATTCTGAGTTGCTTTGGATCAACTAGTTTGTTTCAAGTGCTTCCCTCCAAATATATTGGAGACCTTTTTTTTTTCTACTTCTCTCAATTTGATCCCTTTTTCCATCTTCCGGGAATATTGTACTATTTCTGGCATGCTGATGACTCCCTTTCTTGATCCCTAATGCCATTAGGGAATTACTTTATATGAAAAAAAAAAAAACAACTATGCCATTTACAGGGATTTTGGGAACAATGAAAGAAGTTAGATGTATTCAGTTGGTTTTTTAAAAAATTTGATAGGTAGAGTTATAGACAGTGAGAAAGAAACAGACAGAGAGAAAGGTCTTCCTTCCGTTGGTTCACTCCCCAAATGGCCACCACAGCTGGCACTGTGCCCATCCAAAGCCAGGAGCCAGGTGCTTCTTCCTGGTCTCCAATGCGGGTGCAGGGCCCAAGCACTTGGGCCATCCTCCACTGCCCTCCGGGGCCACCGCAGAGAGCTGGCCTGGAAGAGGGGCAACCGGGACAGAATCTGGTGCCCATATGGGATGCCGGCGCCGCAGGTGGAGGATTAACCAAGGGAGCCATGGCGCCGGCCCCATTGTACTCAGTTTTCTACCTTGATAAAACCCACTGCAGATTCTGCTTAACTGTTGACTCTGTTTGAATATTCAGTAGGGTTTCTAGATGGTCAAGCATTCCTTTAGAAGGCAGTGGTCTTTTTTTTGTTTCCAACATTTACAGCTCTTACCCAAGTTTCCTTGCTAATCTCATGGGCTGGAACTGCCATATAATAGTTTAGGATTAGGGTGATGGGGGTCTTTACATCCCTCGTGTTTTACCGTAGGCATAATTGTGGGTTGCTTTGAGATAGGTATTTTAATTATTTTGGTATGACTATGGATTTTTTTTTTAAATTGTAAGTGAATACCCAGTTTTGCTAGAGGCCTTTCAACATGTATCAAAATGATGGGGTGGCCCAGCATGTGGACGTCTGAGTATGGCATCATTGTTTCTGACACCCGGGAAGCCTTCCTGGGGGGGGTGGGCTCAGGAAGGACCCGTCCCTGGCCAGCTCACTGTGGCCTTTCTTCTCCGCTTCCCCACTGAGGTGCCTTCGTCTACCCTCGCTGTGCTGTGGGTGGAGTCTGGCTGAGAGGAAATTAACTTCACGCCCTTGATTCCACAGACCGACGCTAAGTGTTAGGCACTCAGCAAGCAGTGGTTGGGCTGAACAGGACTATTCAGGCTTCCAGGGCTGTAAAACTCCACATGTCCCAGGAGAGAGACGAAGCTCGTGGCCACTGCGTGAGATGACGACTTTATTCGTTCACTCTCATCACATGTTGGAGACATCTGCATGGACACTTGGCACTGGCCCCAGGGACTTGCTGAGATGGGACAGTGCTGGCTGCTGTGGAGGTGGGGACAGCGCCTAGGCTTGGAAAGACTCTGTGAGGACAGAGCAACTCAGAGACAACTGCCTCCAGCCTGCAGCCCTCCCTAAGCACTGCCTGTGGGAATCACATTCAGAAACACGCGTGCAGTTTCAACACTTCCATCGCCACCCGAGTTATTACGGCCGCTGTTATCTAAAGTCTGATTTGATCCTAGTCCAAGGCAGATACATGGCCAGGTACCCAGACATTTTAAAATAAGAAGGAATAAAAGTG
Source organism: Lepus europaeus (assembly GCF_033115175.1). Taxonomy (NCBI): domain Eukaryota; kingdom Metazoa; phylum Chordata; class Mammalia; order Lagomorpha; family Leporidae; genus Lepus; species Lepus europaeus. The sequence continues at coordinate 20,057,322 of NC_084845.1, read as the reverse complement.
TTGCAGGTTGGTCTCTGCTGAATGAGGGTACGTTTTCTTCATTTAAATTTTCTCTCTAAAAATAACTGTGCCTCTCTGCTTAGAAAAATGACACATGCCCGGGAAGTAATTTGGAAAATTCTGTAATAGCATTCAGAAGAAATTTAGTGGCCCCTCCAAAACAATATTTTGTTATGTTTCCTTTCATTGTTTTCTATACATTTGTGTTTTCCTTTTCAGAATCGGGAGCTAACGGTAATCAGAGCTTGATGTCTCACTTAGAGTCGTATCATGAGCATCTTCCCAGGCTCTGAGGTGGTTTTGGGAAGCCAGATCCTTAGTGCATTATACTACACAGCAAATTAGTGTAACTGCTCCCCGGCTCTTGGACATTTGGGGCATCTGTGACTTTTTGTTACTATAAATGGCACGTCAGTACAAGTCTGTCTGATAGCATTCTAGTTCTGGGAGTGGAACACTGAGTCATCGCGTTATAAATATTTTGAGACTATATCATCCCAAACTGCTTCCTGAAAAAGTGTACCAATTTCCATTCTTCCTGATGCTACCTAAGACTGTCCGTTATCTGTGGTTGGCAGCAGCCATTGTCACACACACACACACACATGTGTGTGCACACATAGACGTGCCTGTGTGTGTATGGCCAATTTTACAGTAGATGATGAAGGTTGTTTCTGTTGTTTTACAACAGTTTCTACCCAGGACAGATTACATAAAGGAAATCTGGGCAAGAAGGAACCTGGAGGAGTCTTGGCCTGGGTCCGAGTACAGGCAAGGAGCTCAGTTCCCCAATTGTGCTCACATCTGGGGAGGCTCCTCTCACTGCAGCTTGCCCCACCCAGGCAGGACTTCTAACGGGTCCCCTGCTCCATGATGTCCTTGCCAGGCACGGAGAAGCCATCAGCAAACCGGGGAGCTTAGTGAAGGGGAAAGAGAGCAGAGAGGCCGGAGGACAGAGTCCTCACCGGGGCTCCTCCTGGGGGCTAGAGGAGGGACCGGCCTGTGACAGGTGGCCTGGAGATGAGTCACGGCCCGGAGCTCACAGGGGCTGAGGGCAGGCCGGGGAGCCAGGCACCGAGGGTGCTGGGTGTGTGTGGGGCCAGCCTGCGTGCCACACTCCCAGCGATGTCCCAGGCAACTGCTGTGCGTGGCTGCGAACAGAGTGTGGCTTAATGCATTTAACAAGCTAATGTTTGTGCTCTTGGGCCCTGTGCACATTTAAGAATTAATTAAATCCTTTAAGGAAGTCATTTATGTTTGAGACCAAAGAAGATACTCAGGGGCCAAAACAACCCCGAAGAAGAAGGTCCAATCACAGCTCTTACGCCTGGCAGGTCCCGCCAGGCAACTTCCTAACCCGCTGATTGCCAGAGCCCAGTGCACAGATCCTGTTAACCCATTCTCTCCAGAAAGCTCCCGGGGAGGCATATTAAACTCGAGTTATTTTCAATTTCATCTAAGGTGTCTCTATCCAATGCAGTTACTTCAAAGTCTGCAGTGTGGGATTTGAAAAATCTCTTAGCATCATCAACGCCTTAGAAAAATATATTACCAGGAAGTGGAGCTGCTACTTGTGTGTTAATTACAACACGGCGGCCGCCGCACACAGAATCTCCAGCGTCGCAAGCACCCGCCCAGGCAATATCAGGAGAAGCAAAGTCTTCTTAAACGGCATCCTAAATTCTCTTCTCTCACCCTTTGAGAAAAAGTGTGGCTCGTTGCGAAGCTAAAGCACATCTATTTAGTTGTTCTTATAAAGATTTCGTGGCTACGTGAATGCTTTCTCTCCTGGAAGGGAAAATCTGGTAGGGTTTCAGGAGCCGGCGTCCGAGCAGCTTGGCCGTCTTCAGTCTTTGTCCCGTGGCGGGCAGGCACGATGACCCACACAGGCTGGGCCCTGAGTGCCAGGACCTGAGCCATGCCAAAGACAAAGGCGTGGCTTGCGTGTCCGGGTTTTGCCGTCCCTGCTCGTCTTCCCAGGCAGGCTGAGAGTCATGCCGGCTGGAAGATGCTACTCTTCTTTCCCCTGGACGTGAGGGGAGCGCGGGTCCCAGGAGTCGAAGCAGACCCCTGACCATGGCAGTCCCATGAAGGGAATCAAGTCGGGGACAGGGGGAGGGAGGAGAGCCCAGGAGGCACAGAGCTGGAGAAATATGTGTATTTTCAAATGATTTGTTTCCTTAATGGGAAGGAAAGATCGATCAATTCCCATCTATTCAGAACTTCTTAAGAAGACCTTCATCTCCTAGGGCCCAGGGTCCTTCCAGGGTAAAGGGGGAGCTGGGGAGAGTCTGTGTGGACCAGGGAGAAACCGGGTGACAGGATGTCCGAGGTGGCTTCAGGGCAAGAGATACAGGGACCCCTGCTGGAAATAACTCGAGTGTCGGCGTTAGAGGCCCAGCCCCACTCAGTCGCCCCCAGATCTCCAGGAGAAAGCCCGTTGGGGTTCCCGGGGTGTCCTTTTGTACCCCTCTAGTGTTGCCAAACTGCTCTGCGGGAGCAGAAGCAGGCTCCAGGCCAGCGCCTGCTGCAGGCAGCAGTGTTCAGCCAGAATTTAATAACATTGTTCTCATTTTATTTATTTTTATAATTACCTTTAATTTAGAGCAAGTGATACAAATTTCCATTTAGGGTAATGATATAGTTTCCCTTTAAATGCATTAAAGTAAAAAATAGTGAATTAATTAAAAAAATATTAGCAGGGGTACAAAAACATGGCAAAAACCTGAAGGCGGTTTATTGCGGTGCGGCTCCAGATGGGGCAAGGCCCAGGAAGGTGCTGTGTGATCGGGCACACAGGCTGCAAAGCCCCTTTTAGACTACTGCGTGTTATTTATTTTCTGAAACAGGTGAGGGGTCTTTGAGCTGCGCGGGAGTTTAGGATTTGGGGGAGCAGAGCTGAGTCATGGACCTCAGAGGTTTTATCTTGGACTCCAGCCTGAGGAACATCAACCAGAAAGATCCCCAGAGACAGTAGCCCCTACCTCTTGGAGCATCCATTTTCCCAGAAAAACTTACAGGTGCCTGGTGGGCCTAAGGACTGTGCTGCCCAAGGGTCATCTCACTGGCTGTCAGGCCATGTGGTGATGGGTTCCCTGTGTCCCCGCCCTTCCTCTGCACCCCCCCCCCTTCCCTGCGTATTTTGGAGCTCTTACTGTATTCTCCCAGCTCTCAGGGTTGGTATCAGGTCCAACCCTGTTCCTTTTTAGAGGAGACTTGTCAGCTTTCATAGCACCCAGCACATAGAAGATGCTCAGTTACTCATTGCATCCATCCACACATCCATCTGTACATTCATCCATCCACCATCCATCCATTCATCCATCCACCATCCATCCATCCACACATCCATCCATTCATCCATCCACACATCCATTCATCCATCCACCATCCATCCATTCATCCATCCACCATCCATCCATCCACACATCCATCCATCCACACATCCATCCGTTCATCCATCCACCATCCATCCATTCATCCATCCACCATCCATCCATCCACACATCCATCCATCCACACATCCATCCGTTCATCCATCCACCATCCATCCATCCACCATCCATCCATCCACACATCCATCCATCCACACATCCATCCGTTCATCCATCCACCATCCATCCATTCATCCATCCACCATCCATCCATCCACACATCCATCCGTTCATCCATCCACCATCCATCCATCCACCATCCATCCATCCACACATCCATCCATCCACACATCCATCCGTTCATCCATCCACCATCCATCCATTCATCCATCCACCATCCATCCATCCACACATCCATCCGTTCATCCATCCACCATCCATCCATCCACCATCCATCCATCCACACATCCATCCATCCACACATCCATCCGTTCATCCATCCACCATCCATCCATTCATCCATCCACCATCCATCCATCCACACATCCATCCGTTCATCCATCCACCATCCATCCATCCACCATCCATCCATCCACACATCCATCCATCCACACATCCATCCGTTCATCCATCCACCATCCATCCATTCATCCATCCACCATCCATCCATCCACACATCCATCCGTTCATCCATCCACCATCCATCCATCCACCATCCATCCATCCACACATCCATCCATCCACACATCCATCCGTTCATCCATCCACCATCCATCCATTCATCCATCCACCATCCATCCATCCACACATCCATCCGTTCATCCATCCACCATCCATCCATCCACCATCCATCCATCCACACATCCATCCATCCACACATCCATCCGTTCATCCATCCACCATCCATCCATCCACCATCCATCCATCCACACATCCATCCATCCACACATCCATCCGTTCATCCATCCACCATCCATCCATTCATCCATCCACCATCCATCCATTCATCCATCCATCATCCATCCATCCACCATCCATCCATCCACCATTCATCCATCCACCATCCATCCATCCACCATCCATCCATCCACCATTCATCCATCCACCATCCACACATCCATCCATCCACCATCCATCCATTCATCCATCCACCATCCATCCATTCATCCATCCATCATCCATCCATCCACCATCCATCCATCCACACATCCATCCATCCACCATTCATCCATCCACCATCCATCCATCCACCATCCATCCATCCACACATCCATCCATCCACACATCCATCCGTTCATCCATCCACACATCCATCCATCCACCATTCATCCATCCACCATCCATCCATCCACCATCCATCCATCCATCCATCCATCCACACATCCATCCATCCACCATTCATCCATCCACCATCCATCCATCCACCATCCATCCATCCACACATCCATCCATCCACCATTCATCCATCCACCATCCATCCATCCACCATCCATCCATCCACACATCCATCCATCCACCATTCATCCATCCACCATCCATCCATCCACCATCCATCCATCCACACATCCATCCATTCATCCATCCACCATCCACACATCCATCCATCCACCATCCATCCATTCATCCATGCATCCACACATCCATTCATCCATCCACACACCCATCCATCCACCATCCATCCATCCATCCACACATCCATCTGTACATTCATCCATCCATCCACACATCCATTCATCCATCCACCATCCACACATCCATCCATCCACCATCCATCCATTCATCCATGCATCCACACATCCATTCATCCATCCACACACCCATCCATCCACACATCCATCCACCCATCCACACATCCTTCTGTCTACCCATCTACCCATTCATCCGTGTATGCATTCATCCACCATCCATCCATCCACAATCCATCCATCCAGGCATCCGTCATCCACCCCTGCATCCATCCGTCATCCACCCTTGCATCCACCCGTCATCCATCCACCCGTGCATGCGAGCATGCCTCATCTGCCTGTCCACACAGCTACCCCTTGACCCCTCCCCTCTCCCCCCTCTACATACCCACACATTCCCCCATCCACGCGTCCCCTCCCTTCATCCACCCAGCCATGCATCTGCCTCTCCATCCACTCCAAAACATTTACCCAGAGTATTCTGTATCTTCTACAATAAGGAAGCCAAACAAGCAGAAATCTGCTGGGTGCCCCAGCACTCAGGTGGGCGTCAGTGACATAACAGTAACAGACGGAGATGCTGGCAGTGCCATCCAGAGTGTCTGACCGGTGGGGGACGCAGACATGAGACAAGTAGCAATTCCGTGCCAGGTTCGGTGAATGAATGCGGGAATGAGCAGATCAGTGAATCCCTTTTCTGTCGCTGCTGAGAGCTGAGACCCATGGCATCTGAGGACGCTGGGGGGGAGCACAGTTTTGTAGGTCAGGGGTTGCACATGCCAGGCCCTGGCCAGCTGAATTTCTCGAGTAAGATGACAGGCTTTGCACAGCTCGTTCAATCTGTCCCCAGCTGCCAGGGCCTGCCCAGCCTGTGCAAAGGGCACTCAAGGGCAGGGCTCCCTGCTGGGGTCTCCAGCAGGAGCCAAGCTGGAAGCAAGGGCAGCTGTGATGGGGCATGGAGCAGGGGCATGGTCACTGCGAAGGGAGGCAGGGAGGTGGGGCAAGTGCAAGCAGCAACATGACTGGGATTCCAGGGGAAGCCAGGCAGCGGTGGGCTGCAGGCGCTCTGCCAGGGCTGAGTGTGGCTTTGGGCGAGTCTCCCAGGGTCTGCTCTGGGCACTGACCCGTTCACACATAGGCCCTTGTGCTTTGCTGGGGAGGGGCTGCGCTGACCCCTTGCTTGCTAGGAGTACATGCAGGGGCTCCTGGCAGCTAACCCCGTGGCTCAGCTGGTGCCTGTCTGCGGACGCTTTGTGTCTGGGCCACAGGGCCTTCCTCCAGCTCATTCTCCCTTCAATTGTCCACCTGCTCCTGGGTGCCCTGTTCCCAGCCCCTTGCACTCCTGCGTGCTCACACTGGGCTGCAGGGGGGCCTGAACGTGGAGCCAGAGAATCAGTGAGAGCCTGGTCCCTCTGAGCCTTTCAGGCTTTGGTTACCGTCACTGTCAAATAAAGAAGAGGCCAGGAATCCCCAGCTCTGGTGCAGGAGTGACAGAGGAAGCAGTGGTGTGCACCAGCCAGCCCTCTGGGCTTCGGCTTTGACATCCCTGAGGAAGTGACACTCAGCTGTAGTTCAGGGTGTTCAAGGGAGGGGAGGATGGGCGTGGAAGAGACAGTGTGGGCAAATGATCTCTGCATGGAGGGAGCCTATGAGATGCACACATATTACATCACCTCCTCAAAGCAAGCAAGCAGAACCCTAGGGGAAAGACCTAGTGGTGGAATTTCAAATCCCTGGGCAAATGTCAGGATGGCGGTGGAGCAAAGGGAGGAATGCCTTTTCCTCCACTGGGGAGGGCTCATTCTGTGTCCAGGAAGCAGAGCGGGAGGCCCAGCCTCCTATCCCCCATGGCACGTGGGACAATTCTCAAGGAGCCCATGCCAGTGTATGGCTCAGGGCCCTTGTGCTGTGCCTAGAGCCTCCTGGGCTCAGGCTGGCCTCCTTGGAATGAGCTCAGCCAAAGAAAGCAAAGATGGGAGGAGCTGGCACGATCCCGGAGCCAGGAGAGCACCAGGTAGGCAGAGCGCAAGCTGCAAGAGCTGCAGGAGTGCCCAGAAGAAAGGGTGGTTTTGTTTTTGTTTTTGTTTTTGACAGGCAGAGTGGACAGTGAGAGAGAGACAGAGAGAAAGGCCTTCCTTTTGCTGTTGGTTCACCCTCCAATGGCCGCCGCGGAGGCGCGCTGTGGCCGGCACACCGCGCTGTTCCGATGGCAGGAGCCAGGTGCTTATCCTGGTCTCCCATGGGGTGCAGGGCCCAAGAACTTGGGCCATCCTCCACTGCACTCCCTGGCCACAGCAGAGAGCTGGCCAGGAAGAGGGGCAACTGGGACAGAATCTGGTGCCCCGCCTGGGACTAGAACCCAGTGTGCCAGTGCCGCTAGGCAGAGGATTAGCCTGTTGAGCCACGGCGCCAGCCTGTTTTTGTTTTTATCAACCAAGATGCCTTTGTTTTCAAGGGACAGAAAATTCAGCCAACGCTGAATGAAGCTACCAGGTGACTGCACTGGCTCTTGTGAGTGCCAAGTATGTAAACAGCTCAGCTTAAGTTGCCATTTGACCCAGGGACCCTGAGCAGCCACCTGCTCGGCTCCTCTCTCTCCTCAGCCTTGGCCTTGTCCCCAGGTGCTGCACAGAGCCATGTGCAGCCATGTCACACTGTCCTTGGTCACAAAACAGCTGCCACAGCTCTGGACCTCACTTCAGCACCTGAAGCATCCTTCAGTTACCAAACAAGACTTTGATCTCACTCATTGGCTTGAGTGAGGTCACAACGTGCTGAGCCTGAGCCAATCGCCGGGGCTAGGGGTTGAGATATTGCGATTGGCTCATGTGGATCCCCCAGTCAGGGCCTGGATGCTGGCCACATCTCACCCAAGCTGCTGAGGAGCCTGAGGGGACTTCCCACGTGTGAGTGGGGGGCAGGGTGTCCGTCCGGGCCTCTGTGGGTGGCCCAGGAGTCTGGACCTGATTAACCGGGCTCCCCCTTGGTGCGGCCGTGAGTATGCAGGAGGCACCAGGTCCTGCTCAGAGCACTAAGCAAGAGCCGAGAGTCCTTCGCAGAGCTGGGCTTAACTTCAGCACCAGGCTCCCTGCCCAGCAGGGCTGCGATGGGTCAGCGCCGCTCACATGCCCCGGGCAGGCAGGGCTGCAGGAGCCTCCCCGAGGTGTTCTCCCTGGGCAAGATCTTTGCTACCCCTGAGGGAGCTACAAACAGGTAATGCTTGGCTTCCTCGGGCCCGTGGTATGAGAAGCTTGAGTTACAAAATGCTCCGGCTATTAAAAAGCTGCTACTGACTTTAACGGCAATAAAATATCTGCTGTTTATGAGTAATTAGCCACTTCTGGAAAAGAGCTCTGTTCCTTTAAATTTATGGGGTGCCTTGATTTATGCATTTCATGGGGGGATGTCATGTGACATCACATCAACCTGATGTAATTTGATGCAAATCAAACGCAGGAGGCAGCAAGGGGCCCCCTTGTCTCCAGTCTCCTGGCGCGCGCGTCTGTTTCACTCACTCAGAGAAGACTTGGGGGACTCTTTATCTTGTCACCCTCGGGCTGACCACCCTTCAGGTGCTTCCGGGGAGAATTTGCCGTCCCTGTGCGTGGCAGAGGCGCCAATCCTGCAGATCTTTCCTGAGCACCTGTGTCAGGTCCTGGGCTCTGCAGAGACCTGGCGAGGCTCACCGGGAGAAACGCTCCCTGATTTTCAGGGCGCTGGGGGCTGGCCCATGCAACCAGGACATGATATAACCAGGAGTCTCATTTTATATTTTCTGATTGGAGAAGGAACTGTGAAAAAGGCAGGCTGGAGAGCTCAGGTGCGGCAGAGGGGAGATGTATTAGGGAAGGGTTTTTAGAGCAGTGGGATCCTCATTTGGTAGCACAGTGGGTAGAGGCAAGGATGCTGAAGAGTTCGTGGTTGGCTGTGCATCTATTTGTGTGTTATTTCTTCTTTTTTGAAAGGTAGATTCATTTATTTATTTGAAAGTCAAAGTTATACAGAGAGAGAAGGAGAGTCAGAGAAAGGTCTTCTATCCAATGGTTCATTCCTCAATTGGCTACAACATAAGGAGCTGCACCAATCTGAAGCCAGGAACCAGGAGCTTCTTCTGGGTCTCCCACGTGGGTGCAGGGGCCCAAGGACTTGGGCCATCCTCTACTGCTTTGCCAGGCCATAGCGGAGAGCTGGATCAGAAGTGGAGCAGCTGGGCTCGAACTGGCACCCATATGGGATGCTGGCACTTCAGGCCAGGGCATTAACCCACTCTGCCACAGCACTGGCCCCGCCTTATTTCTTCTTGCATCCATCTGCCCCTCCACTCATCACTCCATCTCTCCATCTCTCCATCTCTCCATCCTTCCATCATCTGCTTAGCATCCACTGTCTTGAGTGCTTTGGAGCAGTCAAGGAGAACAAGACAGACACGCATCCTCTCTGTGCTGTGTCACCTCAGGTGGCTCATTCCCTATCTCCAGTTAATCTGTGTCAAAGTGGGCACTCAGACTAGGTGAGGGGGAGCGAGATGCTTGCTGAGACACCCTCAACTCTGCCACCCTCATCTTCACTGTGTGTGTGGGCACCCCTTCCCTCAAACAGCATCTCGGTGCAGGGCAAGAAGGTGGGTACATCTCGCGAGAGTGTAGTCCAGGTGAGTGATGGGGAGTGAGACTGGCTATGGGGCAGGCATGACCGTTTGGTATTCATCTTTGGCATGACTCGGAAAACGTGGGCTTTTGAGCTTTGACCTTGGTGCTTGAATGGTGACAGTCCAGGGCTGCAGGGAGAGTGATTAGTAAGAGGTAGCATCTGGGGCCATCACCCTCAGTGAGGTGAGCGAGTCGGTTGGCTGTCGCTGTGGCCCTGCAGGCCAGCTTGCTTGTCGGGATGGTTGGAGGCACTCTCATTGGTTTCTTGGGGTCAAGTTGAAAGCCCAAACTTTGTCTTTGCACACCAGAGCCTTTCTGGTTCCCCATCCGTCTCAACCCTGTGTCTGCACACATCTTCCAGAGGGCTCAGCCTCCTACCCTGGCTCCTTGGAGGCAGCACCGTGAACCCTGGGGAACAGCACTGGGCTCCTGGCGTGACACGAGAGAGGCCACTTTACCTCCTCCCTGGCTCCCCTGGAGGAAACGTGGGATTGCTCCAGGATCCCATAGAGGAGATGTGGGGTCTTCATGTAGTCTCGGTGCAAACATAAATATAATTGCTTTAGGCCGGAACCTTGCAACGTCTGGCTTCCTAGCACAGAGTGGCGTTTTTATGGTCATTAGCCAAATTCCTTTTCTTCCGCGAACTGCCTGTTCTCAGGCCTTTTGTGCTAAACGCAGATGTTCAACGTGTTCCGCCGTGCTGCGAGTACCTTTAAAAACAGACATGGTAAAGGTTCTCACCCCCTCGGCAACCGCACAAGCCTGGGGCTGTTGAACTCCCCTGAGGCTTTCAAATGGGCGGCAGGAGCAGGACCCAGTGTGACCACAGACCTGACACAGGTTCAGCTGTGTTGGTGTGCCATTGCTAGTAGTAGTGACTGTAGAAGGAGAGGAGGAGGAGGCGGCGGTGGCAATAAACTTCCCAGAGCACCTGCTCCGTGCCGGGCACTGCTTCGAGCGCTCTCTGTCATGACCTCACTCCATCTCCCAATGACCTCATTGCCACCACCGCATCACAGGTGTGTGACTGATGAGCCGCACCTCGGAGCTCTTGCGGGATCAGACACAATTTGCTTTCTGCCAGCAGCCACTTCCAGTTTCCCTTTGTCACACAGAGTCCCAGAAAAGGGACTCCAATGGGAGCCTAAAAAGGCTCAGCGGCTGCTCTGGGTTGGCCACGGTCAATTCTGAAAACTGCCTGCAGCTAGTGCGGCCCTTGCCTCCACACCAAGCTACTGAAGTTTAATGATGCCCCGGGGTGGCCTGAGGGCTTAGCCTGGGGAAATGCCGCTTGGCCACCTGAAGCTGGGGGAGGGGACGGCCATGTCTCGATGGTGACAGAGAGGTACAACCGGTCCAGGACAGGCAGACCTCATGCTGTGGGCTCTGCATAGTCCAGGGATGGGGTTTCCTGCCTGGAAGCAGGGAAACACTCACTGCTGTTTCATGCTTCCCCCAGCGTCCAGCTGCAGGCTGGGCTGCAGGGTGAGGGGCCTGCCTGGTGTCAGGGGTCAGCCACTTTCTGTCTTGCCACCAAGCAGGTGCACCCCGGCACAGGAGGCCAGTGTCTGTGTACAGAGAAGGGGGGGCATTCGTCACTCAGTGCTTCCTGGTGCCTGCTGGGTGTGAGGCACTGTTGCAGGCACCTAGGAGCATTGTCACCATGGAGACAAGGACTTGTCAGCCACCCCTGGCATTCTGTCCTGCTCTAGTTGGCTTCCTATTCCTGACTGTGTGTAAGGATCTGGGACTGGGGACAAGGTGTTGGGGGCTTCCAAGTGGAGAGCGTTGTCCTGCAGGGCCAGCTGGCCCCAGTGCCTGCTCTGAGCTGGACATGGAGAAGACACAATGAACAAGATGTGGTCATGGCTCCCAAGAAGCTCCTGGTCCTCTGAACCTTTGGCAAGGGCACACAGCACTCAGATGCACCTGTGGTCTCTGTGGCAGGTGTTCCGGGTCCACTGGTCCTCTTGTTGGTGAACTCTGGGTGCTTCTGATCTGCAGAGCCCAGCACAGGGCCCCGTGTACAGTAGACAGTTGGAGATAATAGATGAGACTTTGCACAAACAAACGAGTGGAGGCAGGGAGGGCAAAGGAGAGGAAGCTTTCTGGTGGGCAGGTGGAGGGGCCTGGCATTCAGATCAGCTCACCAGCAATTGCAGACTCTCATCACCTGCAAAGCACCGTGCCCAGGAGGCCCAGAGAGGGGCTGAGCGTGGTGAGACAGGGACCCTGGTGCCTCGCTCTAAGACCAAGTAGCATTAGCTCTTTATAGGGGGCTGGGAAGGGTGGGGAAAAGGAGTAGCTTCATGGATGAAGTGACAGCCATGGAAGGCCCTGTGGTCCACACTTCTCCCCCAAGCTGCTGCCTCCAGGAGCAGAGGACAAGGTTGCCCTGGTAGTCTAGGACTGGCCTTGGGGTCCGAGTCTTCCTCTCTGGATCTCCTGCCTGCTTTGCTGGGGGCCTGCAGCCTTTGTTGCCTGTTCCATTCATTCATTCACATCCACATGCAATCCTTCATTTGCTGGTTGATCCATTCAGCAAGTATTCATTGGCTGCTTCCCTTGTGCCTGGCACTGGGGACGCCCTGCACAGGTGATGGTCATGGTCCGGCCCTTTGGGAGGGCTGGGCAAGTGGACAAACACACCCAACCCAGTGTGAAGCTGCCATGAGGGGTGAGGCCAGGGCACGGCGCAGACACACGAGAAGGCTGTGCTCTGGACCCGGGGCATGAAGGAGGGCCTCCTGCGTGAGTGGCATTTCACCTGTGAGCAGGTGCTGGGGCACAGCGGTAGGTGGTGGGGATTACAAGGATGGTGTTTCGGGCCAGGCCCCGCAGTCACCCCCAAGCTGAGGCTTGGCAGGGGCTGTGTGCTGTGTGCAGATGAGCCAGAGGATCCTCTGTCCTCAAGTCAGCCCCCCCCCCCCCATCTTTCCTGGCAGTGGTTAGAAGTTTGTCTCCATCCTTTGGGTCCATCAGCCTGGGGGTGGTGAAACCCAGAACTGGACCAGAAGCTCCTATGTGCCCACAGGCCCACATGTGCCCCAGCTCCCAGCACAAGCCACTACTACCCAGCGCAGGGGCTCATGGGCTGGTTTTCTCTCCCCTGCCAGGAGGCTGGCCCAGAGAAGGACAGGAAGGGCCAGCCTGGTGACCAGTGCAGGCACCAGGGCTGCCTCCTGGGCACTGCAAAGCCCAGAAGGGGCTGAGGCCCTGGCCTGGCTCTGCCAGGCTCTGTGTGTTGGCCTCAGCCCAGTGGTTGCAGGCGGTGGAGGACGGGTTGGTGCACGTGGCTGTTGTACGCAGCACCGATCGTGGGGACTTACGGGGTGATGTGTCTCTAAGCCATGTCTTCGACAGGTGCCCCATGAATGAATCTCCCAGGGCTGACTTCTATGAATATTTCAAAATCAAGCTCCCTTTGATCACTCTTGCATATGTGCATCTTACATTATATTTAGTTTTGCACTGCATCAAATCTGAGGGCTCTGTGAAATGAAAATAAACCGTGTGACACAATATCGTAGTCCGGAAGTGTTCACATGCAAATGGCTTTCATGGGGTGGGGGGAGGGGAGCGGTGTGGAGCTGCCGCCCGTGGGGAGGAGTCCTGTGACTGCAGGGCAGCGGCTGTGTGCTGAGGCTTGTGGCCCCCTGCGTGGCCACGTCAGAGCAGGGAGCCAAGGCGGGTTAATAGGGGATTAAATCGCCAACTTCCTGCCATCACCAAGTCTTGTTTTAAAAGGTAAGAGAAAGCCAGCAAGAGAGGAATAATCAATACACTTCATGACAACTGCTGGTGCCTTTTCCACTTTTGTCTTATCATTTTAAAGAGTCATTAAAAAGTCTTTATTTTATTTGAAGGGCTGAGATGCTGAAAAGGGGAGGGAGGGAGGCAGGGAGAGGGAGAGAGAGAGAGAGAGAGGGAGAGAGAGAGACTTGTGTCTATGGGTTTAGGTTCACTCCTCAGATTCCTGCAGCAGCAGGGGCTGGACCAGGCTCAAACCGGGAGCTGGGAACTCATCTGGGTCTCCCCCCTGGGTAACAGGGATTCAAGCACGTAAGCCCTGGCCTGCTGCCTCCCCAGGTACACCCTGGCAGGAAGCTGGGTTCAGAAAAGCAAAGACGCAAAGCCAGGCACCCCAACAGGGATGTGGGTGTCCCAGTTGGCGTCTTCACTCTGTGCCAACTCCTCTCCCCACGGAGAGTCATTTTAAAGGCGAACATTTGCTAAGGGCGTAAACCTACATAGGGGTACTTCCAAAGATTTGCTAAGAAATGGGTTTAAAACCTAGGTTAAATTTGGGGTGCCAAATTTGACAGCAGCGCTGAGGCGGCTCGCACTGAGCCTTACCCATTAGGCTGCTACTGTGCCGAGAGTTTCCCGAGCCCCTGTTTTTGCACCCTGCCTGGCTGGGCATTCAAGTCTGCTCCCAGCCCGCCATTCCTGCCTGTCTCTTCCCTGCCCCAGAACGTTCATTCCATGCTTAGTCTACATTTTGCACATGCTGGTCCCTCTGTCTCATGTGCCCTTCCTCCTGCTCTCCACCCACGGACATGCTCACGGCTCAGCCAGGGGCCTGGCCACTTGCCCCCTCGGTCTTCCTTGGCTGTCTCTCCTGCACACCCACCCACTGGGCCCAGCCTCCCAGAGTGCTCTCGACTCCTCCGTCTCAGCCTCTGACCTCAGCCTGTCATCTCCGTGGGCCCATCTGTCTTCCCCTCCCTGAGTCAATTTTCAAAAGCAAGGTCTTGCTTGTAGATCTTCAGATCTGTTCACTTTCTGTCACCTGCAGGCATTAAAACATGTTATTGAATAATATGAATCCCGCCTTACAAATGCACCAATGAGATTGGCAGTGAGAGTGCTTTTTTAAAAAATTATTTATTTTTTTAGGGTCTGCCATTGTGGTGTAGCAAGTAAAGCAGCCTACAGTGCCAGTGTCCCATATGGGCGCTGGTTCAAGTACCGGCTGCTCCACCTCTGATCCATCTCCCTGCTAATGGCATGGAGAAGCAGTGGAAGATGGACCAAGTGCTTGGATGCCTGCACCCATGTGGGAGACCTGGAAGAAACTGCTGGCTCCTGGCTTTGGCCTGGTCTGGCTCCAGCCTTTGCAACTATCTGTGGAGTGAACCAGAGGATGGAAAACCTCTCTCTCTCTCTCTCTCTCTCTCTCTCTCAAACTCAGACTTTCAAATAAATGAATAGATCCTTTAAAAATTCATTTATGTATTTGAGAGGCAGAAGGACAGAGAGACAGAGGTAGGTATGTAAGAAAAGTGCTCTCAGGCACTGGTTGATTTCCCAGATGCCCACAATGGCTGGGGGCTGAGGTCGGGGGTAAGGAACTCAATCTGGGTTGCCTGCATGAGTGGCAGGAACCCAGCCACCTGATCCATCACTGCTGCTTCCCATGGCCTGCATTAGTGGGAAACTGGAGTCAGAAGCTGATGCCTGGAACTGAACATAGGTCCTTTAACGTGGGCTGCGGCAGCTTAACAGCCAGGCCAAATGGCTACCCCAAGAGTGTGTTTAGTAACTGCATTGACTTGCCTTGGTCTGGTCGTTCATCTCTGGGTGTTTACTCTACTACCACTTTAAGACTGTTTCTGGATCTAAAAAGCTGTGTTAGAATCTGTGGTTAGCACCTAAGAAAGGCTTCTGCCCAGGTAGAGCCCACTGTGATGTAAATGCCACATTTTCTTTCTCTCCCACCTTCTTGTTCACCCTCTCAAAGTCCTGTGATATGAGCAGGACACTTAACATCAGCCTATTTTAGAGAGAGAGAAAGTGAGGCTGTGGCAGGTGCCACAGGTCACACGGACACCAGGTGGAAGAGCAGATGCCTGGATTCCCATGAATGGAAAATTCTCTCACTGTTACTCCAGGCCATTTGGGGCAGGAGCCCCCTCCTCACTCAGGCTGGGGGAATGTGGAATCCAGCATCAGGCCTGACAGGTATTATGAACACAGAAGAGTCTTGAAATGCATCTTTGTGTGACTCCCTGGTCTAACACCAGTGAGAAACCCACTCATCTCATCTCTGGATCCAGAGCGTCTGCCCACCCCAGCCCCCAGACGCCTTCCCGCTGGGATGAATGCTCTGTGTGCTTCTGCTCCCTGGGCTCCTCTGAGCTTGCCCAGGGCTGTGGCTTCCTTCTTCCCATGCACTTTGCAAATGGAGCAACTGACATCTCACTGGCAGAGCCCAGCCCGAGAAGAAAGACCATGGGGTAACCATCCAAAGCCAACCCATCCAGTTGCTTGTCTTTTTGTTTCTTTTTAAAGATTTATTTATTTATTTGAAAGTCAGAATTACACAGAGAGAGAAGGAGAGGCAGAGAGAGCGAGAGCGAGAGTGAGAGAGAGAGAGAGAGGGGTCTTCCATCCTCTGGTTCACTCCCCAGTTAGCCGCAACTGCTGGAGCTGTGCTGATCTGAAGCCAGGAGCCAGGTACTTCTTCTGGGCCTCCCATGTGGGTGCAGGGGCCCAAGGACTTGGGCCATCTTCCACTGCTTTCCCAGGCCACAGCAGAGAGCTGAATTGGAAGTGGAGCAGCCGGGACTCGAACCTGCATCCATATGGGATGCCGGAACTGCAGGTGGCAGTTTTACCTACTAGGCCACAGCACTGGCCGCCAGTAGCTTGTCTTGCTTGGACTCTGGCATTAGTCTTTCCCAGCTGGTGTCCCTATGGGACTTAACTTTTTGGAGGCTGTGTGCTCATTTTTAGTATTGGGATGGCATAGCATCTCCCATGTAACACTGCACCAAGTGAGAGTGAGGTTGTGCTGTGAGGGACCTGGCCCATTCCTGGAATGTGGTATTTCAATGGTGAGGAGGAAATGGTGAGAATGAGGATGCTATTGATGGAGATGATGGTGGTGTCGGTGCTGATGACTGTCAGGTTTTTTTTTTAATTTTTAATAATTTTTTAAGATTTATTTCATTTATTTGAAAGAGTTACAGAGAGAGGTAGAGACACAGAGAGAGGTCTTCCATCCGCTGGTTCACTCCCCAATTGGCCGCAATGGCCAGAGCTGCAACGATCCAAAGCTGGGAGCCAGGAGCTTCTTCTGGGTCTCTTACACCTCTGGGTGCAGGAACCCAAGGACTTGGCCCATCTTCTACTGCTTTCCCAGGGCATAGCAGAGAGCTGGATCGGAAGTGGAGCTGGGACTAGAACGGGCACCTGTAGGGGATGCTGGCACTTCGGGCAGTGGCTTCACCTGCTACGCCGCGGTGCCGGCCCAGTGAGGTTGTTTTAATCCCACGCCCAGCACACGTTTGTGTGGGGTTGTGTGGTGCAGACAACAGTGAGAGACACAGGGACTGAGCGCACATGTCTTCTCTGCCTGGGACGACGACCAGGAGAAGCCCGGTGGCTGTTTCCTCCCTCATCTGTGTACTCATCACCTGCCTTCCATTCTGGCTGCAGTGTCAACCCAGGGTCCAATGCCAGTACTGTGGAGACAACTCCTTGCCCTGCTGATTTTCAAAATCCACTGAAGTCTTTGAGAAGAGGTCACTTTTTTCCTCCATCTGTTATCTTCCAAGTCCAATGCAGAAGCTGCTGGGACTCCCTGGGTTTGTTCTGGGCCAGCCCGGCTCAGTCAGGTTCAGCATTGGAGGCCACGAGGGCCTTGATGTTGGCCAACATCCCATCCAGAAGGGGGGACGTTTGACCACACTCTCAAACTTGACTATACTGCTTCCACAGTTTGTCCCAGTCCAAAGCCTGTTTTGCATATCACATTTTCATTAATAAATTCAGCCAGGATTTAACTATTTCTGGCCCTGTCTCATAGCATTGTCTACACATCAGTCAAAACAGAACAGGTCACCGGCGCTTGCCCTGCTGTTTATCTATTAATCATCTGCAAATAAAGCATTCAGGATCCTACCCACCTCAGTAGTGTTTGTGATGTAATTTGTTTGGATGCCCAAATGTCACCGGCGTTGATTGTAAGAGATGAAAAAATGTACTTGCTCAGCATCGCAAGCTCTAGGCCAAAATGTAAGCATGAAATCTCTGGTTTATTTTTGTAATAATGTTTACAGCTGTTTAATGACCCTGAAAAGGTTCAGTAGTCTGGTGTTCTCTGTTTCCGAACAGGAGTGTATTATGCTTATAACAACCTGAGTTAAACAGTCTGAGCTACCACAATTGGGAAAATAGTATTTAATAAGGCGCCATTGTATTCCAGGTGAGGTTGTCTTAATTACAGTTTCTTCCAAGGGTCTAGGCAAGCACGGTGGGTTACAGAAAAGGGCCGAGGGTCACCTGAGCCTGCCTAGGAGGGGGTGTGCTGCTCACAGAGCCACGCGTGATGAGCCTGTTTGGGGTACAACCATGGTGCTGCTTGCAGGCTTTTCCTGCCGTGAACCCAAGTTCCAGACCTTGCATAAGACTCAGTGGAGCGGGATTCCTGCATGGTTTCCTAGGCAGCACATTTACCCATGTTGGTTAAAAAAAAAGAAAAAAAACAGGAGAGTATTTAGTTGTGCTTGGCTAGACAACAATATTCGATTTTTAAAAATCCAGTTGAAACGGTTATTTTGAAAGTCATTTTATTTCCAAACTATTCTTTTTCATGGTATAAGGATAAACCCTTTCATGCAACTTACTGGCGAGATCTATATTTTTTTGGACTATTCATAAGACTACTTTTTTTTCCCCTGCGCTAGCAAAATGAAACTGTGTTTTTGTGTAAAATTTATTTAGACTCCTAGCAGCTGGCATTTGTGGTGTCCTGATAGTTTTACATTTCATTTTGAGTGCGAGATACAATTAGGCTCTCTATTGGAAGAGTTAAGTGAAAACTTTTGTCATTGATATCACAGGAAATAGTCTTGGAGGCAGAAATGCAAAATCAAAATAACCATTAGCACCATCAAAAGCCACTGAATGGTTCGCTGTACCTGCAATGGTGGGGATGATGAGACAGAATGTGTTTTGATAATCTATATATCCAGCGGTGGGTTTCACGTGCTGAGAATGCCCTTGTTATGAGATGCGAAATTGCAAGGCTGGGGAAGCGACTTCTAAGCACCCAGACACCTGCACCCACGGCCCCCGGCTGCACTCAGGGATGGGGCCCTGGCCTTCCCACACTGCGGGGAGGACTGTCACGGTGCCTGAGACGCCAGCCTGGTTCTCCTTCAGGGCTGCCTGCCGTGCTGCAGGTCAGCAGTGGCCCCCCGGGGCCCTGGTGTTCGGGAAGGGTCAGAACTGGAGTCGAATGTTTGTGGTGTCTCTGTGTTGGACGGAGGACGCACCAGACACACTGGCCTCTGGGCCCAGCCTCGGCCAGGAGTTAGTAGATGACGGGTTCAGTGCTTCCACGCCTGAGTCCATCAAGAATGACTGACCCTCTCCCGCACGTGCTCAGGGCGCGGGCCATGAGCCAAAGGCCAGGGTCAGGCTCTTCTCAGCGCCCTGTGCTTTATTTACTTGCTCATCATTGTGCAAATGTTCCCGCCACCTTCCCCCCGCCCCGGGCGAGAAGGTGACAGGTGTCACTAGAGAGGCTGCTCAGAGGGGCCCAGGACCTGGTCTGCCCTCTGCTGGCCCTTGGCTTCTTCATGTGGGGCCCTGGCTCCTGGGCCCCTGGCATGCTGAGTGCTGATGCAGGATGCCCTGGTCACCGGGGCCCGGGCCGGTGTCACGTGCCCATCTGCCCTGCTTGTCAGGACACGTGGTGGAGGAGGAGGGGACCCTCTGGGGACACCAGAAGACACTGTGTGGCCCCGGAGGCCTGGGCACAGAAGCAAGAACAGTTTTCCGCACCTGCCCTGGCCTCTCCAGCTTTGGAGTGGCTGCTGGACCCGGTGCTTCAATGGCAGGAGAGACAATCGCCTGGTTTCCCAGCGTGTGCATCTGTGGGCGTTTCTGAGAGTGCCACTGGCCGCTGGGGCGTCCCTGCCCCTCCTGTCACACAGACCTGTGTGATCGCACGCTCATACACACACACACACACACTCTCTCTCTTACACTCACAACACACATACGACACACACACTTATACAACACACACATACACTCACACACACTCGTTCACAGACACACAACACACACATATGACACACACACAACACACACATACACTTACACACTCACACTCATTCACACACAACACACTCACACACACACACACACGACACACACATATGACACACACACTTGCACACACACCCCCATTCACACACATACTCTCACATACAACACACTCTCACACACAACACACTCGTTCACACACAACACATGCAACACATTCATACATACAACACATGCAACACACTCATTCACACACTCACACACTCAGACACACACTCTCACAACACCCACACACACACTCACATACGCTCACACTCTCACAACACACATGACACACATACAATGCTCACACACACCCACACATGCACATGACTCACAATTCACACACTCATAATACACACATGTGCACATGACTCACACATACACTCACATACGCACATGACTCACACACACATGGCCACACTCACACACACACACTCATACACACGACTCACACACACACATGGCCCACACACACTCACACACACACACTCACACACACCCCTCTGTGTACTGCAGCTGCAGCGGCTTCTTCCTCCTCTCATTTTGGAGTCGGCCCCATGGGGGACTTTTCTTCTCTTCTCTGTGATTTGCGGTCTTGCTGGCGCTGGCCCCTTGGACCCACAGGCCCTCGAGGGCAGGTACATGGAAGTTCTCTGCCAAATATTTACTGAATGGCTGAGGTCAGGGGTAAATGCATTCTGGATGGGTGAAGTGTCAGGGCTGGAGGAATTGGGGCCGACCCAGGTTTTGCGAGTCCCGGGCTGGGCCTGGGGCCAGCTCGTCCTGCCTCGGCTGCTTGGCCGAGGGACAGCACACCAATTATCCCATACTCTTTCCAAGAACGCACGCTTCCCTTTCTTGCTCTGAGTCGAGCAGCAGGCCCTGGTTACCACTGACCCCTCGCTGCACCTGCTGGTAGGAGCAGGGGGGATTCTGAGATGACCATGTGGCATGGCCCTCCCTCAGTGGGGCTGGTTCAGGCTTCTCCCAGGCTCATTCGAATGACCAGAGACCATCATCTTGGGAGCATCTGGCCAACTTCTCGAAACCTGGGGTGTTTCCTGGGCCTCATCACGGTCAGTCCAGCTCTGGAGGGGATGGTTGCTGTCTGTCTCCTGGCATCCATTGGGGATGGGCCAAGCTTGTGCATGATCACCACAGGCACTTGGAGCGACAGGGCTGCTGGTGGGGGCAGTATTTCCGGGGTGACCACTGGACGTTCAGCATCTGGGTGGTAGCCAGACATTCTTCCAACCCTGACAGATTCTGAGGATAGATGTCTTGGACTTGTGCAAAAGCGGAGGTGATCTTAGGAGGCAGGACTTCTTTTCTGCGCTGTATTTTCACAGTCTGTTCACTCTTTCCTCCATTTGATCAGGAAATACTGTGCCAGCTCTGCTCTAGGCCCTAGGGCTTCCCCCTGAACAGGAAGTCCCAATCTCTGCCTTCAAGGAAAAGAAACACGGCCATAAAAGGTACAAGAGGAAAACATCTCCCTGGTGCTGAGTACAGTGAGGATGAGAGTAGGCTGGTGGGTAGGGTCTTAACCTCAGGGTGGGCACAGAGGGACTTTGTGAGATGGAGATGTGTGTGCACACAGGCCTGCATGGGGACAAGGGGCCAACCGTGCAGAGGGCTGGGGCAGCACATTCCAGAATGTTCTATCTTAGCAGAGGCATTGGCAATGGCATCTGGGGACTAGTTGTTTAAAGGGGCTTAACAAGCTTTGTTGACACTAAAAAAATGGATTTTTAAACATCAAGATAAAAGAATTTCATGCCCAAACAGAACTTGGAAACTCCCATGTTCATTATTTGACACGCTGAGTGGCATGTGTGTGTGTACCTGCATGGGTGTGCATAGGGGGGCATGGTCTTCAACTTGACACCCCTCACCAACCTGATGTACAGCTCTGCACTGCACGCCCAGCCTCCTCTGTCTGAAGCTGAACTGGCGTCAGCTCACCAACAGCAACCTGAAAATAACCCATCTTCCTGGTGTCACGTCTTCAGAGCTGGCCAGCGGGGCCGCCCTTGGAAGTGGGCCAGCCCTGTTGGCTTGGGTCTTTCCCAACTTCCACAGAGCTGTTGGGTGGAATTTGGGGTCACGGTGCGGGTTTTCTCAGGAGAGGAATCAGTACAGCTGGATGGAGCTTGAGGGTGGAGAAGGGCTTCCATGCAGGGCGCAGGGAGCTGCTGGGGCTTGCTGGAGCCTCCAGCCCCTTCCCTCCTCTGAGCCTGCTCCTCCATGCTGGACAGTGGGTGCCACGGGTCCTGGGGCCACCATTGCATCTGCAGGGCAGAGGGCAAGAGCTGGCACACACGGTGGGCACTGGGCAAGTTTGTTGAATAAATGCAAGAATCTCCTTTGGAAATCAGCTCCTTTCTGGGCCAGCTCCAAAATGGGCCTTTTAAAAAATTTGAGTGTAGACTGTCACCAGGCACAGAAAGGAAAGATGGCGACTTGGGAGTCTTCTACTGTAAGTGGCCATGCATGTGCGTGTGTGCTTGTGTGTGTGCGCGCGCATTGTGGACACAATTGTCCATGGCACCATTCATGGACACACCTGACCCTATGCCATGGCTGCATGCAGGCTCTCTCCCTCTTAGAAATAAACATCAAAGTCATTTATTTCCCTCCCTCACACGGAGCATGCACAGTCCATCTCGGGCCAAGGAAGTCAGGTCTCTTGTTGCAGAGCCTCCCTGCCACGCACAGTGCCTGGTGGTCAGGGGCGGAGCTGGGGCTGAACATTCTTCCTCCAGAATCCATCCGTGACTTTTGGGGAATCTCTTGGCCCAGGACTCAGTCCTGGTTAGGGCTCAAGTACTGCTCCTGATCCACATGGCCAACACACCCAAAGAGGAGAGAGATGCAGCACCTGTTCCAATGGCAAGAAAGGAACTTGGGCTCCTTCCAGTGGAGTCTCCTTCCAGTGTGTCTCCTTCCCTGGGGACACAGGGACCCTCAGGCTGGGGTTCAATGCCTTTCCAAGCAGAGCGCCCCACATGCCGTTCTGCACAGGCCGAAGGAGGGGAGAGAAGACTATTAAGGACAATGACACAGACCAGCTTTGATTGTTAGTGTTTAACAAACAGCTTTGAGTTCTAATTTTCTGCAAAACACATACTGCAGGTACAATTTGTACTCATTACCGTATATTGGGAAAGTTATTAAAAACACTCCAACTTGTTGGAGAGTTCCTATGGCATTAGCCCTGGATTTTAATTGGTTTTTATCTAGTTCTATAAAAGATCTCTTGAAGCCCAATCCAAGTCCCTGCCCTGGATATCATGTCAGCTAAAGGACAGGGAGCGAGCCTGCGATGGGTTAGGGTGAGTCCTCACCTCCTTCCAAACTGGAACAGTGTCAACAAGCCACAGGGAGATAATGTATCTCCTTGGGATGGGCACAGTTACCAAATGACAAAGTAACAGTGTTTCGTAACATAAGGGTTAAATCTTAATCTCTGAGGTTTGCAAAGCTGCTACTCGCAGTCTCCTTAAAATTTAATATACCTCGTTAATGCTTCCTTGCAAACACTGAAGGATTTTTATGATTATAATCATGTGTTACAGCACCTAGTACTGTTTCTAAGCAGCATACTAATCAGCTTAATGAGATATTACTGCACTTTTTGTTGACTAAAGCAAAATCCCTTTTATTGTTCTAAAGCCTGTCCTTTACTTTATTTTTTCCCAAAACATTATCTTGTTTTATTATGTACCAGTAAATATCATGCCATTGGTGTGTGTGGGTTTTTTCCTTTCCTTTCCTTTTTTTTTTTTTTTTTTTTTTTTGGCCAAATCATAAAGCGATCTCTTTCATCTCAGACTGGTGAATGTGTGGAATATAGAACCCTGAAGAACCCTGAAACAAAAGTTCCAAGGGCCTCTGGGCTAGCCGGGAAGCCACTCTGCTGTAAGGCAAACTTTGGCCAACACCAACAGGTACAGGGGCTACCATGAGAAGGCAAGGAGGCAACATGTTCCACCCAGACCCTTGATTTGTTATTAGGTGTTGTTGAAAGTGGTAAAACATTAATAATTTAAATGCAAATGAGTAATTGCAGTCTGTAAATAGAAAATAACAAGGAAGACGATCTCTCGCCACAACAAATTGGAGGAGCAATGCCATATTGCATAATTGGCATTTAATAATTCATCTTTTATGATTGTTTTTGACTTTAATTCCGCAGCATTATCATGTGTAGGTAAGGAAGGCGAGAAATGCGAATTCCGCACCAGCGGATGGCGTCACTTGGCCGAGCCACGGTTCCTGGCACCCATCTCAACCCTTGTCTTCCTTTGCAGGGATGGAAGAAGCGAGCCTGTGTCTTGGCGTGTCTTCGGCGGCGCCGGAAGCCGAGCCCCACCTGAGCGGCCCGGTCCTCAACGGCCAGTATGCCATGAGTCAGAAGTTGCACCAGATTACATCTCAGCTCAGCCATGCCTTCCCGGAGCTGCACGCGCGGCCCGGCGCGGAGGAGAAGGCCCCGGCGCCCCTGGAGGAGAAGGCGCATGTGCCCATGGGCGGCCAGCCCCTGGGCAGTCAGATGGCGCTGCTGGCCAACCAGCTGGGCCGCGACGTGGACACCAGCCTCAACGGGCGGGTGGACCTGCAGCAGTTCCTCAACGGGCAGAACCTGGGCATCATGTCGCAGATGAGTGACATCGAGGATGACGCGCGCAAGAACCGCAAGTACCCGTGCCCGCTGTGCGGCAAGCGCTTCCGCTTCAACAGCATCCTCTCGCTGCACATGCGCACGCACACGGGCGAGAAGCCCTTCAAGTGCCCCTACTGCGACCACCGCGCCGCGCAGAAGGGCAACCTCAAGATCCACCTGCGGACGCACAAGCTGGGCAACCTGGGCAAGGGGCGCGGGCGGGTGCGCGAGGAGAACCGCCTGCTGCACGAGCTGGAGGAGCGGGCCATCCTGCGCGACAAGCAGCTCAAGGGCAGCCTGCTGCAGCCGCGGCCGGACCTCAAGCCGCTGCCGCACGCGCCGCAGGCCCCGCTGGCCGCCTGCAGCCTGGCGCTGCCCGCCGCCGCCCACGGCGTGCCGGACGCCGCCAATCCGGTGCCCTCGCCCAAGCCGGCCAGCGCGCAGGAGGACGCCGTGGCCCCGGCGGCCGGCTTCCGCTGCACCTTCTGCAAGGGCAAGTTCAAGAAGCGCGAGGAGCTGGACCGGCACATCCGTATCCTGCACAAGCCCTACAAGTGCACGCTGTGCGACTTCGCCGCCTCGCAGGAGGAGGAGCTCATCAGCCACGTGGAGAAGGCGCACATCACGGCCGAGTCGGCCCAGGGCCAGGGCCCCAACGGCGGCGGCGAGCAGTCGGCCAACGAGTTCCGCTGCGAGGTGTGCGGCCAGGTGTTCAGCCAGGCGTGGTTCCTTAAGGGCCACATGCGTAAGCACAAAGACTCCTTCGAGCACTGCTGTCAGATCTGCGGCCGGCGCTTCAAAGAGCCCTGGTTCCTCAAGAACCACATGAAGGTGCACCTCAACAAGCTGTCGGTGAAGAACAAGTCCCCCAGTGAGCCCGAGGTGCCCGTGCCCATGGGCAGCATGGCCCAGGAGGCGCACGCCAACCTGTACTCCAGGTACCTCTCCTGCCTGCAGAGCGGCTTGCTGGCGCCGGACAAGGCGAGCCTGGGCGAGCCCGGCCAGCTCTACGGCAAAGGGGAGCTGGCCCTAAAGGACAAGGAGGTGCTGGGGAAGCTGCTGTCGCCCGCGTCCGGCGTGGCCCACAGCCTCCCCGAGGGCGCAGGCGGCGGCGGAGGCGACAAGCACTCGCTCCTGGGCTGCCTCAACCTCGTGCCGCCGCTCAAATCCAGCTGCATCGAGCGGCTGCAGGCGGCTGCGAAGGCTGCGGAGATGGACCCTGTGAACAGCTACCAGGCTTGGCAGCTCATGGCCAGGGGCATGGCCATGGAGCACGGCTTCTTAGCCAAGGAGCATCCGCTGCAGCGCAACCACGAAGACGCGTTGGCAAACGCCGGAGTTCTGTTTGATAAGGAGAAGCGGGAGTACGTGCTGGTGGCGGCAGATGGCTCCAAGCAGAAAATGCCCGCTGATCTGGTTCACGGCACGAAAGTGGGCAATCCGAGGGACTTGCCAAGCAAGCTGGACCCCTTAGAAGGCAGTCGGGAGTTTTTGTCCCAGGGGCTGGGCCAGACTCTCGACTACAACCTGCAGGGCCCCGGCAACATGAAGGAGAAGCCCACCGAGTGTCCCGACTGCGGCCGGGTGTTCCGCACCTACCACCAGGTGGTCGTACACTCCCGAGTCCACAAGCGGGACCGCAAGAGCGACGAGGACGGGCTGCACGCCGGGCTGGAGGAGAGGCGCGGCTCCGGCAGCGACCAGGAGTCCCAGTCGGTGAGCCGCTCCACCACGCCCGGCTCCTCCAACATCACCGAGGAGAGCGGCGTGGGAGGCGGCCTCTCCCAGACCGGCAGCGCCCAGGAGGACAGCCCGCACCCCTCCTCGCCGTCCTCCTCAGGTACGTAGGCCGGGAAGACGCGGGCCGCCGCGGGCAGGAGGGCTCTGCGGGCGCCCAAGCTCCGCTGGGCTCTGAGGTCAGTGTGGCTGGGTGGCGGGCGGCAGAGGCCGGGCCCTGCCTGTCTTCCCTGCCTGGAGGGAAGAGCTGTGCGTTCTCTTCCCTGGCCTGCCCTTGGGCACCGGCTTCTTGGGAAGTCCGCTGGGCGCACCTCCTCTTCCTCCCCTGGGGTGCGCGGATGGCCAGGCGGCCACCGTGCCCAACCCCATCTGCAGCTTGACCCCGTTCACTGTCACCAGGATCTGGCGTTGGGCTCCCTGCGTGGGTATTCCTGGGTCCAGACTCCCGCCCGCCCACCGTCTTCGGCTTTGCTTATCCACCCCAGTGCTCTCCTTTGCACACGGGCATTCCCTTCACCGGACCACACCCATGGCCCATCCCAGTTCAGAATGACCCCCCGGGCTTACCCATCAGGTGGGTGGGACCTGGGGGAGGGGCGTGGGTGAGCACCAGTTTGTTCTGTCAGAGGTTTGCCCCACAGATGCTTGCTCGCGTGTCTTAAACCCTGCCGTGTTCCACGGGGGATACGGCTGGAGGGATCTAAAATAGCAGAACGGAAAATCTGTCATCAAAATGTCTGTGAAATAGTGAAGCTTCCTGGCCCCGGCTGACACCCCCCCCCCCACACACACACACATCCACTAAATTAAAATCGCTACCCAGCAGCAGGTAAGAGGTTGCCTTCATCCACATTTCCAAAGTCCCTTACTAATGGATGGTAAATTGAAAGTTATATCTCTCGCCCTCTATAAAGAAAGCACCTCGCTAATACTGTGATCATTCTGCAGCCTAACAACAGAGGAAATCATGCCATAACAAATACCCTGTTACTAATGGCAACATTGATTTCTACAATCAGCCATTAAGTCTAGAAAATGAAAGACAGTTTGAGGCACCTCGAGGCACTGCCTTGCCCACTGTTCAAGATGTGGTAGCACACTGTTGAGGGTCATTTTGGAAAAGTTTGTCTTCTCTTCTTCCCTACCCCCCACCCCCACCCCTTAGCAGTTTTGAGAAATCTCCCAGTCTGGGAGGCAATTCACTAATTCACTGCTACAGGTATTAAGGAGACGCCAGTTGAGTTGTGTTGTGGTTGTCGTCTTTGTCGTCATCAGCTTACACTTCTTCTGGGACAAAATTAGTACTGAAATCAAGTGTGAGTGTGCCGGCTTATTGCAAACCAGTAAAGAATTGTTCCGACGCATAAATCTGAGCTACACATTCCAGAGATTCCGATAGCACTTAATGCGGCTGCTTAAATACCCATGAAACACACTGTCTACTCCTGGAGTCCGGGACTCCTTGGCGATTTATTACTGGTGAGACTGTGGAAGAGTCTCCCCCAGCGCCGAGCGCACCGCGGAGGGGTGCGGTCCCACCAGGGGGACCGACTGCTGCCTGGAACACTCTGCAGGGCAAAGCTGGGGCTCTGCAGATGCCCGGCTCCTTGTGGGAGCTGGAGCCCCCCTCCCTGGGATGGGGGGCAGCAGGGTGCCAGGCCTCCTGGCTGCTTCTTCCATGGGGTGCGGCTTCCCTGCAGATTGGAGCTGGGAGCTTGTCAGGGCAGAGGGCAAAGTGACTAAAACCCCAAGTGTTCACGGAGTTCACTCTGACAGCTCTCCAATCCCTCTCTGGGACCTGCCAAAACCGGAAGGGCTCGCCAAAGTGCTCAGCTTCATCACTGATGGGCTTCTGGCCGAGCGATAGCCCTGTGCTATTCCTCTCTCTGTTGCCTCTCTCTCTCTGGATACCCTGGGGTGGGGTGAGGGGGCATTTTGCTGAAAAGAACCAGCCGTGTACTTATAACTCAACAGAGACTCTCACTTGAGTTGTGGTTATCGTCTCACTTCTGTTTCCCTCATTGAAGGATTTGACAATTGTGAATACTGATTCTTTCATTTCTGGTTGACTTCTTTGTTTTCTTCATATTCAAATGAGACCCTTTCATAATTTTCTGACTAAGTAGGAAAATTGATGGCGGACCAATATGCAGCCCAAGTCAGCTGTGCGCCTGCAGCATTCAGGTTTTCCTGGGATCTGGGACTCTTAGCCAAATCTGGTTAGCCTTCCCTCTTATTCCTAACAAGTCTGACTTGTAGGAAGTGCGAGGAAAATAAGCATTTAAATAAAAAATCTTGACACAATAGCTATTTTATTATTACCTGTTAGAGAGAAGCCTTCAAGGTGAAGGGGAGGAAAAAAACATTTTTAAGCCCTTAAGTAAAGAAAGAAGTACTTATTAAGGCTTCTATTAAGAAATAACTGGAAAACACGGTTTTACAAATTTCTCAGACTGCATAACAATGTCACAAAACTTCATTTGCATCACTTGATTCTTTTTTTGTTGAAAACTGGGTCAGTAGGGCCTGAGAAAGTATTTTTTCAGATCTCAACCAATGAATTCTTCTTTATAAAACGCTGCTCTTAACATGATAGTAGTTCTGAATTCATCATAAAAACCCTTTTTGCCAGAGCCTCTTAGAACAGATCGCTAGAAGAAGGCTTACAATGAGTGGCAGAGGCGTCCTTTGTTATCTGATGTAATTCTTTGCAAAGGAGATTGGGAACGGAGTGGCTGTTAAAAATGTCTTGCTCAGACCGAGACGAAGAAGGGGGTCAAGTTTGCAATCAAACAGTTATTGCCGAGATGGGCGACTGTCACTGGCTAGGCTAATGTGGGATGCAGCTGTGTGTTATGTGAGCAAAAGAATGTTTGAATCAGTGAACATGTGAAAATGATTCCAGTGAACCAGAAAATGTGTTTGTTCTTGGCTTTCCAAACTGCTGAGAACCAAGCTTAAGATCAACTGCGAAAACCAGGACCTTTGACAAATTGAGAGGTCATATTTTCTAACAGAAAACGGACAAAACTGGTCACACAGATCACTTCCCCATCTTTTCCTTTTGTTTTATTTTTGCTGTGGTTGTTTCTTTTTCTTTTTTTTTTTTATATTCAATTTGCCAATAATTTCCCACCCTCATAGATGCCATGTCGGCCTCCCTGCACAATGCAAAGGGAAACTATTTGGAAAGCAGCAGCTTATAAATTTTACTCTTTTATGGCATTTAGAGAGCGGGGTGGCTGTTTTGAGGCTTCTTCGTTTCTGGCTTTGCGTGCAGAGGCTCTGATGGCATTCATCTTTGCGTCTCTCCCTAAAACCTCCTCTAAGCCCGGCTCAGATCCTGGCTTTGCTGGGAGTCGGGGAAACGACCAAAGTTCTCTTCCTTCAGATTTTGCTTTGGAGATCACACTCCCAATAATTAAAACTTAATGTACTAAGAAACGATACTGTTCATTATATCCAACAGGGCAGTTACCTTCCGAATTCCCCGTAATTTTGGAGTGGGGATAATTGAAGTGCTGATGGTGGGAAGGGGTAATTGAATGCATTGACCCTCTGTTCATTAAATAAAGTCGGCTAAGTTGCATGATCAATGGAAAGCCAGGGAGAGATGCAAAGAGGAAAATATCGTTAACCCCTGCTACCTCTGCTGTAATATTTTGAGATGGGCGAGGGTTATTTGATCAGCTGGGCTGAAAGCCCGGCCAGGGCTTCTTTTGTTGCCTGAACCGCATTCCTGACATGTTGGGTCTCCATCCTGTGTAGGCCCATTGACCACAGCCTCAAAGGCCTTCTTCTCCGGGACCCCCGTGCATTTACATGTGGTGTATAGTGATATGATAGATCTTCTTTCTGTTCCTCGTGTGGATACCCCTCCCCAGCCCTCGCCCCCCTACCCCCCCATTCATGATCAACACAGCCTGGCCCACACAAACAAATCCAGGCATCTAAAAGGAGGGGGAAAAAAAAAGGAAAAAGAAAAAAAATTTAAGTCTGAGGATTAAGATCTTCATTTTTTTTTTTTTTTGCTTGTGCATTCCAATTGTTCTTAAAATATTTGGCAATGTCAATTAGTAACTGAGCAGAGTTAGCTGATGAACACAATTTTCCAGTAGACTGAGCACCCTATTGTTGCCTGGCGAACAGCAGATTTCTGAGGTCATTATCATTCGCTGGTTGCTTGGCCCAGCTGCTTCCTGCTGCAAAAGCCAAACTTTATACTGGAGCTCAGGGATGGCTGCAGCAACAGGGGGCTGGGAGGGGGGAGAGGGGAGCTGGCTGCAGAGCCGAAGACAGGCATTATCAGTGGAGGAAACAGAAAGGAAAAGTTTCCAGGGAATTCCAGGAAAACTGCCCCATCAGGCTGCTACTTCCTGTTCCTCCCGGCTTCCTTTCCACCTCCAGGCAGGCGAGAGGAAGGAGCGGGGGACACCCGCGGGCCTCGTGGGCACTAATCTCTGGGCTGGGCAGAACCCTGGGAAACAATGACCCCATTTATGCGTGTCCTTAAGGCATGGTAGCCCCGATCCGAGGCATGTGAGCCAGGGACTGCCTCCAAGACAGGCTTCTTCACTTTTACATGGAAAGCATGGGAAAGAGGTTGCTGTTTAAGATGATATTCGGAACTTGAAAACAGGGATGGCAAAGCGAGAACCTCATGGCATTTTCCAGAGGGTTTTTTTTTTTTTGGAGCAGACACTAGGCTGAAATTCCATATCAAATCAGACGTAGAGTCGAGGCTGCCTCTGCCCACCCCAGCTTCTGTTTCTCCCGGACCTGTCCCCTGACTGTCCCCTGGCTCCCCGGCCCGCTCCCCACCTCCTAGGTTGGGAGCTGGGTCAGTGAGATGAAAAGCTGCACTTTTTTAAAAGCTCAGCTGTTAAAAGCCCAGCGCCATATGCAGCCCGCGCGCGTCCCTGCCGTGGGAGTGTGTGCAGGCGGCCGCTGTGTTTGTGGAGATTTACGGGGCTCTGCTTGTGTGTGCCGAAGCTGTGCCCAGACGGACGGTGGCCAAGGCCCTGCCTCTGAGCCGCAGGCCCAGGTGGCTGCCCGCTTGCGCTGATGCGGGGCGGGGGTTGGGGGTGGGGTGGGGGCGACATCAGATGTGACAAGGGTCAGAGGCCCCAGTGACCTCGCTCTCTGGGTCCTCGCCTTTCTGCAGGTGCTCCGTCCACCCCCGGGCTGCCTGCTGATGCCGCGTCCCACAGGGCTCTCAGGTGCTGCTTACTCTGGGGCTGTCGCGTTGCCTCCCTCCTTCTCCGAGAGCCGATCGCCAACACGCAGCTCCTTTTTATAAACTTCCTGCTCACTTCGTGAAGTTTTATTATCTTGTGTTTCATGGCGACTGCTGGGGAGTGCTCTGGGACACTCAGGGGTTCCTGCTGTCTCTCTTAACCCTTTGCATGGAGTGATAACTCCCACTTCCTCGGGCTGGGGGTGCCGATGCTGCCTGTCTCTTAGCATCTCAGAAAGAGGGGGGGATTGTACGGGCTTCGGGGGTCTTTGAATTGGGGGTGTGACATCAGGGACGTGCAATGTGAAATCCCAGGTGCAGAGCCCTCCTTGGGTTCTGGTTGGTTCACAGGAAGCCATCTGAGGTGCAAAGGGTCAGATCAGGGGCCAAGGACCCCCAAGGCCTGCCTGTGTCCCCCACACAGCCTCAGTTTACCCATCTTCAGAGTGGACGCCTCTCTTTTCCTCCACGTGTGCTTCTGGGGAGCGTTCCTGCCCACGGAGCCCTGCCTAAGAGCTCCATGGGGTGTGCCTTCCTGATGCGAGTTAACACGAGGAATGGGTATATTCTCTGAGATCCGAGTTCAGGGGTAATCAGGAAAACACAGATCAACTGAGCACAGGTTAGAAGAAGGCAGCGGATTTAGTCAGTCCATGGCCAAAACGGAGCCTGGAGCATTCGCTGTGTGCTTCCCAGTAAGTGGAATGGGAGGTACCGGGCTTAGGCCCTGGCCGCCACCTCGGCTGTGTTGGGGCTGGAATTAGCAGTTTGATTGGCAAGCAGCCACCCTGTCCCTTGGCCAGAGTGGGTCTTGTAAGCTTCCAGGGGCTGCCTTCCACCCGCTGGCTGACTGTGCCTTCAGGTACCCACCATGTCGTGGGGCTGCCCCTCTTCAGAGGGTGGCTTTGGGTCCTGCCCACCCAGGATGCTGATGCTTCCAGTCCCTTCTCTGCTCTCAAGTTCTGTGACCCTGTCACGGGAAGTTCCCTCCTGGGGAAGGCAAGGCAGGAAAGGTCTGCTGCTCCTCTGAGAGAAAGTTCTGGAAGGTGGCCCCCGATGCCTCGGAGGGGTCAGGGCAGGACCGCACTTCTGTTTCACTGGAATCCTGCGGTCTCCGCTGGATTCTCGGAGAGAGCCTGCTGGAGGGTCTGGAGTTGGAACGCAGAGGAATGCGGTAGGGGAACATTTGGGAAGCGCCGGAGCCTGGGAAAGCGAGGGAGTGAGCAGCGGGCGCCTTTAACCGCGGCGCTGTTCCGAGCGGGGTGGCACGGGTGGAGAAGCACCTGCAGAGATCGGGAGATTGGGTCTGTGCAAGCTTCCTGAAATCATGATGATCAGGCTGGAACCTTTGCCATCTGTGACCCTGGGGTCTGCCCGCTGCCCTTCTGGGCTCCTCTGTCGGCATCTGAGAGGCATTGCGCCACCGCTGCGGACCGGGCTTGCACACACAGAGAGGAAGAGGGCCCTCCTGAGGGGTGCAGGGCAGGAGGTGGGCTTGCAGGTGGTTGCGGTGGTGGGGGAACTCTGTGATCTCCCCGGGAAGTGAGTGTCGCTGGAGCTAAGAGGAGCGGAGGGCCCTGGTGCCTTTTGTTGGCAGGACGGGGCCATAGCAACATTTACCTAAGCTGTGGAGTCTGGCACTGCACAACCAGGCGCCATGTGGAAAGCTCTTCTAGAAATCCATGGGCCCTCCCCAGAGGAATGTTGGGGAGCAAGGCTTGGGCAGGCCTTTTTCTTGGGCAGCACCTGAGCAGGCTGGGGGGGGGGTCCTATGGGCCCCCTCCGTGTGCACCTGGACTTTAAGCCTGGCTTATTTTCTCTTTGTCTGGAGCGCACTTGCTTTCCTGGGGCTGCACTTCCAACTATTTATTTTGCTTTGTGTTTCAAGCACTGTCTTCACCGGAGTCTTTGGCTGCCCTGGCTGTGATGGCGTGGAGCCAGCCACGGTGATCGACATGACAGAAGGGACCAACACTGTGTCTGTCCACGTGCTGGGGGCACAGGCTCTAGAACATGGTGGCTTGGCTGGTGACAGAGCCAAGCTAAGCAGAGAGATTTGACACAACACCTGCTGCAGAGACCCAGAACGATGGGTGCTTGAATGCCACCTCCCGCGACCTGCTGGGTGGGCCCCTGGTAGAGCAGGAGCTGTGCAAGCAGCAAGGGCAGTCGTCCATCCAGGCGGATTTGCTGGCCTCCTGGTGTTACACCCCTTGGAGAGGAAGCTGTCCAAGGCTGAGCTTGGGGTGGGACCCATCTCTGTGTTGCTGTCAGCCTTGGGGTGTTGTGTGACATGTGGCATGTGTCTGGAAGAAGTGAGAGGCACAGCACAAGCTGACTCCTTGGCGGGGCTGCCCACCACGCCACATGGGGGAGCGGCCCTCCCCCTGAGGGTACCCAGCCAGGATGTCGACTTGACGGATGTGTGCGGGCTTGGCTCTCCACCGGTTTTCAGCTTTCTTGGTGAGCCAGCGTGAACCTTTGGGGAGCCTCTGTCCGCTCTCTGGGTGCCTGGGGGCTGGGACGCTCCAGAGAGAGATCCATCCCCTCCCTCGCCCAGACGCCCCGGGTGGGACCTTTCCCTAGCCCTGCTTTCCTTCCTCCTGTGTGCCCTCGGCTCCAACACCCGCGAGACACCGAGTGTCCCCGCTCTTCATTAAAGCATTGTCCAGAAGCTTGTACCTCTGTGCTTGTCGTCTGTGGCTTTGGGACACCCTTGCCCGTCTTCAATCATCTTGAGAGGCGTTTTGGAGCCCTTCCAACCAACTTGACGATGACACCAACATCAAGCGTGGGGGTTGATCCTCTCCTTGAAGCTTGGTCTTCAAGCTCCTTGAAGCTTGGTGCACACACGCCCGTCTCCCGATTGCCGCGGCTAAGTGTATCTGGTTGACTTCATTGCGACAATAGGTATTTTCTTCTTCTTCTTCTAATCATTTCTACTTTACTATTGCAGTGATGCCTCAGCAGTGGCACTGTGTGACATGATCCCTGGTGGGGGAGTGGGAGCCAGGCACTGTGTGTCCCTTTCCCACTGGGGTCTGACCCCCCGGGAGATGTCCTTGTTTGTGACCTTCAAAACCTTTCTGCTCGGCCTCCTGCAGGAGGGCACTCAGACTTGGCGGCTGGTGGTGTTTAATGACTTTTTAATCATTTTTAAACTAGAAGATAGGTCTTGTTTATCTTGGACATCTAAAAGCTAAACATGTGTAAAAAGTATTTTTCAAGTGCATATTTTAGGGGCTGGCTGTGGTGCAATGGGTTAAGCTGCCACTTTGATGCCAGAATCCCATTGTCCCATTGTTCTGCTTTCAATCCAGCTCCCTGCTAATGTACCTGGGAAAGCACCGGAAGTCAGCCCAAGTGCTTGGGCCCCTGCACCCATGTGGGAGAACTGGATGGAGTTCCAGGTCCTGGCTTCTGTCTAGCAGCCTTTGTGGCCATTTGGAGAGTGGATTAGCAGATAGAAGCTATCTATCCCTCCCTCTCTCCCTCCCACCTTCCCTCTTTCTCTACCTCTTTCATGTTTTCAAAAAGATTTATTTATTTATTTTGGATCTTCCATGCACTGGTTCACTTCCCATATGGCCACAATGGCCAGCACTGGGCCAGGCTGAAGCCGGGAGCCAGCAGCTTCTTTTGAGTCTCCCACAGGGATAGCAGGGGCCCAGACACTTGGGCCATCCTCCGATGCTTTTCTCAGGCAATTAGCAGGGAGCTGGATCAGAAGTGGGCAACTGGAACTTCAGTGCCCATATGAGATACTGGTGTCTGGGGTGGCTGCATTGCCCGCTATGCGACAATTCTGGCCCCTGTAACTCTTTCAAATAAATTCTTGCAACTTTTAAAATGCATGCCTCTTAGAGACAGCCATGGTGAGTGTTTTGGTTCAGACCACTCTGGTCCTTTTGATGCACCTGTTTAGCCAAGAAAGGATCGTACTGTCCAGATGTCTACCTAAGTCCTTACTGGACTGCACGGATATTTCAAACAAGGGTCAGCATAATAAATGTATTAGGCTTTGCAGGCTACATGATCCCACTTCTGCCACACGTGGAAGAGTGTAGCACTGTTCCAATAAAACTTTATTTACAAAAACAGGCGACAGGTTGGATTTGGCCCGTGAGCCGTTGCTGGCATATTCCTGTCCAAGAGTCAGAGCTACCCCCCCCCCCTTTTTTTTTTCAAGCCTCGTACAAGCTCCTTGAGGAAAGATTGGAAATCTGGAGCAGGAAAGAAAAAATCGCCATCTGTAAAATGACTTGGCCAACCCCCTGGTGGGCAGCACTTGCTGCCCTGGGCGAGCATTTCGGCAGTGCTTGTGTCCTGAGGGTGGTGACCGTCTGCGGGCCCTCTGCTTAGGAGAGAGGCCTGGCGGGCGGACTCTCCGGGCTGGGCAGGCCGCCCTGGGGCTGCACAGGTGTCGCGCGTTACCTGCAGCGGCTGCGGCTTGAGGCCATGTCTCCCTGAACTGGAGTTTCTCTGCCGGAAAACTCCTCCTAAGCCCATCCTGAAGTCTATGTCTGGAACTGAGCAGCTCCCACACCAGCGTCCTCTGACTCACTTGTTCCTTCATAAATACACTCCTCCCTGTGCTCCATCATTAATTCATCTGTGTATTCATTGGAGGATGAGCTGCTCTGCAAGCAGGTTCTGAACATCAAGCGGTGTCCTCAGTACCGCGGATGCAAAGGTGAGTGGGGAGACACAGCTCAGCACACAGGTGCTCACAGCCTGGGCAGAGTGGGCAGATCGATAACTCAGAGTGTGAGCTCGGGGGCTGTTGGATGCCATTGGTACCCACGTTTGTTCCTCGGGGGCCTGGAAGGGGTCAGGAACCTCCTGATGATAGTAACACGCTTTCCCTCTTAGAATCAGCCAATCCCGGTGGCTTCCTGGAGGAAGCAGAGACGTGTCCCCAGCCAGACGGTCTGGCAGCCTTCCTGTTTCCCTGGCTCTGAACTTGAGTCCACATCAGTGGCTTGCCGCACACAGAAGAGGCCCTGGGAGAAGAGCCCAGCAGGATCCTCTGAGGAAGGGTTTCCCACCCCCGCCCACGACCCTGCCTCAGGTCTGGAGGGAAGTGAGCAGGATGGAGTAGGATGAGAGTGAGTGTCTGAGGCTTGGCGGGCTCCCTGGCCGGGGATGGGGGTCCTCCGCGCGGGCAGCCAGGCAGAGGCAGGACGGTGGCCCAAAGCAGGTTCGGGAGGGGCAGGTTCCCGGTTCCACCTTCTGAGCTCTTGAGCAGGCTGTCACTTCTGTGTGGCCTGAGAGCTGGAATCAGCACGGGGCAGGCGGGCGGCTGGTCCCGTGGTCTCCCACTGGACCCCATGCTGGGAAGGAGGGCCCAAGCTTTGCTCACTGGACCTGCTGGGAAGCCTAACTCAGGAGCTGCTGCACCTGCCCCGCAGGGGACTGGTTAGGTTGATTGGACGGCCTGTACCTTGCCCTCCCCCCCATTATGGGGGTGACAGAAAAGTCTGTGGAGAAATGGAAACAGGGGCCGGCACCGTGGCTCACTTGGTTAATCCTCCGCCTGCGGTGCCGGCATTCCCTATGGACTCTGGGTTCTAGTCCCGGTTGCTCCTCTTCCAGTCCAGCTCTCTGCTGTGGCCTGGGAGGGCAGTGGAGGATGGCCCAAGTGCTTGGGCTCCTGCACCCACATGGGAGACCAGGAAGAAGCACCTGGCTCCTGGCTACGGATCAGCATAGCCCCGGCCCTAGTGGCCATTTAGGGGGTGAACCAATGGAAGAAAGACCTCTCTCTATCTCTCTCACTGTCTAACTCTATCTTATCTTGTCCAAAAAAAAAAAAAAGAATGGAAGCGGTATCTAGGAGGGGTCTTCATAAAGTTCACGGAAAATGCGCATTCTAGAAGAACGGTGCCTGCATTTCAGAATCATTGAGCCAAGCAAATCCCATTTTCCATGAGCTTTTGGAAGCACCTGTGATGTCACATCCTCCTCCATCTGTGGCATTGGCCCAGGGGCCCGGACACTGTGGGTACCCCGAGTGTGGGCACTTCTGGGAGGTGGGGCGGGAACCGAGCCCGAGCTGCGTGAAGTTGGGCGGAAGCAGTCATGCCAAGCCCATGACGAGCCTCTGCTGGCCCTGCTTTTCTGATGGTCAGACGCCTGGCTGGCAGGTCAGAGGCCAGTGCACTACCTGATGTGTGAGAAACGGCCTGGAGCAGTGCGTCGTGGCCCCACGCGTGTTTTTAGGTTCCAGCCACTCTGCTGGAAGTTGGGGCCCTGGCTTCCCTGCTCTGGGCCTCGGCGGTTTCATCCTTAAGGCAGGAGTCAGGTGGAGAAGAGCAAAGACAGTGAGGCCTTTCAGCCTGCAGAGGCCCTGGCCCTCGCCTCCCTCCCAGCTGCAGTCACCTCTTCCCATCCCCTCCTCTTCTCCCCTCCCCAGCCCTTCCTTCTCATCTGTTTCTTTCCTTGGCCTGGGAGGCAGAAACACACACACACACACACACACACCGGACAGAGCTCCCATCCCTTGGTTCACTCTCGAAATGTGCAGAATGCCTACCTGGAGCTGAGCTGGGCTGGGCTAAAGTCAGGAGCTGGGAACTCAATCCAGGCGTCCCCTCTGGGGACAGGAACCTGTCACCTGAGCCATCACCCCTGCCCCCCAGTCTGCCTCAGCAGGAACTGGAGCCAGGGCCTGGAGCCACAGGTTGAAGTCAGGTGCTCCACGGTGGGCTGTGGGCGTCTCACCTGGCTGTCTTAGCTGCTGGACCAAATGCCCAGCCCAGAGGTAGCTGTGCAAGCTGTCATCTACTGTCACTAGGGCAGAGACCTTGGAGGCACAGGGGCTGAGGATGTCATAGAGTTCTGGCTTAGTTTTGCATCTGAGTCTTGTTGTGTTATCTCTGAAGACTGCTGTGCCCAGTGGGCAGTAGGGCCAAGGAGCCCCCCTTCTGCCTCCTTTCCCCTCGGGCCTTGTGCCACCACCTGTCCTCTCCAGCTGTCATGGGGGCAAAGTCCAGCAGCCACAGGGGCACCCCCAGGGTCTTGCTGCACCCAGCGCTGCTACAGGTTTGCTCTCCTGGTCCCTAGGACTACACTTGTAGGGCTGCCTCAAAGCAGGAGACTGTGGTAATCCTGGCTGAGGGCTCTGGGTCTGGCTCTTGGGCTGTGTGGCCCAGCAAGGCTACCTTGGCCTGTCTGTGCCTTGAGCGCCTCATTGTCAAAATGGGATCAGCAAGAGCACTTGTGTTAAGTGCTTAGCACAGACCCCAGCATCAGCAGGTGCACACTCAATGGAGTCTGCTGTTAGTGCTGTTTCTACACCATGCAATGCAAAACCAACTTTGGCAAGGTGGGGAGCTTGGCCCCATGATTGGCTGTCAGGAGGAGCACAGCACTGGGGGGCCTGCCTTGCTGGCCAAGCCCCCTTAACTCCAGTTGTCATTCGCCTGTGTCCCCAGAAAGACGGTGGCATCAGCTGTTGTTGCCACACCCTTTCCCATGGAGGGGGCAGTCACAGCTGCTGCTTCCTTGGTGTGGGCTCAGTACAGGGTGGTCCACTCTGCCCGCCCTCACACCCACTTTAACTGCAGCTGTAACCACAGAGGTTTGGTGGCTCCTGGAGGTTGGTCTGACCGTGCTTGGGGTGCATTCAGTAGCTCCAATGGAGTCTCCCAGGACTCCCTCCCCTCCTAGAGGCAAAGCAGGTGGCCTTTAGACCCTTCCCTGGGCTCTGACTCCTGTTGCTGTCCCCACATTTCTCATGCATCCCCAGGAGTCTGCTCTCACAAAGTCTCTGCACTGGAGAGGAGAGAACGTCACCAGGGGTGCAAGCCGAGGCCTGGGGACTCGCAAAGCTAGGAAGCAGCAGGGCTGGATTTGAACCCACGTCTTTCTGAACTCTTGCCTTTCGATTCCACTGTGGGTTGTGCTGAGAGTGGGGTGAGCACAGCAGAAGGCAGAACCCAGATTGCTGTGTGTGCAGCTCAAGCCTAACAAAGCCCAGCTCCTGTGGGACCAGGCTCCAGGAGACAGAGGACTCCTTCCCTTCCCGCCTGTCTCAGTGGGGTTCATCCTCACGGGTCTCCCAGAAAAGAAGCAAGGAAGGCAGAGAGCCCTGCACCTGCTCTACTCAGCCCATGACTTACTGGGATGTGTCTGAGCCCCAAACTTGCCCTTGAAGTAGCTCCCGAAGCTATGGTTGCAGGAATCCCCCAGCCCACGTTCAAGTTCACATGCGCAGCAGGTCACTGCTGCTCAAGACAAGGAGTAGGAAAGGGGAAATGGCCCAAGGAGGCCACAGGAGCTTGGCCTCGAGGTGGAGCTGAGGCAGGTGACACAGCACACCTGTGTGAGCTTGCCCGAGTCTCAGTTTCCCCACTCTCCTTCAGAGCCATGATGCCCTGCTGACCCTTGCATGCCCTCCTGTGCAGCTCCACGTGGTAAGGTGGCCTGGGGACATTGGTGGTGGCTAGAGAAGGGGACACGCAGGCAGAGGGACACTGCTGCACTGGCAGGCACAAGTCCTGCAGGCACACTGACAGTTCCTCCCCGCCCCCAGCTGGCTCCATCCCATCCCACTCTTTCTTCAGAAGAGGGGTCCCCCACTGGGAGCTGTAGAGAAAGAGAAAGAGGAGGTCTCTAATCCTCCTCGCAGGTCAGTCGGTCCTCTGAGGTGTAAATTAGGGGG
Organism: Lepus europaeus; assembly: GCF_033115175.1. Taxonomy (NCBI): domain Eukaryota; kingdom Metazoa; phylum Chordata; class Mammalia; order Lagomorpha; family Leporidae; genus Lepus; species Lepus europaeus. Next base: position 20,017,203 of record NC_084845.1, on the reverse strand, counting down.
GCAGGGTTCTCAGCTGGGAAGGCTTCCAGAGGAGGCGGCGGAGTTCTTTGTTTTTGCGCCTCCCCTGGCACCACAGGCTGAGCCACCATGCAGCCACGTCACACTGGCCCCACGGAAGCCGGATGCTGTGGGCTGTCACTGCGCCCTGGACCCAGCGCAGGTCCTCTCGGGGCAGCGCCCAGGGCTGGGGAGGTGGGACAGCTGCATCACTTCCTGTGGATGTGGACTACTTGCTGTGTGCCTTGGGGTGGGATAGCTGGCTGTCTATCTGTACGCGGGCTTAGGATTTTGACTGTAGGTTGCTGAGGGGGTGTGTGTGTGTGTGTGTATGCTTGTGTGTCAGGCTTTAGCCATGTGCTGGGGTGTGTGTCTTGGGCTAGGGATGTGTTGGTATGCGACTGGGTGGGCATGCATTGTATATGCGTCTTGTTGTGTGTATGGATGAGAGGGGCTGGAATGGGAATACAGTGTGTGTTTGTGGCTACTGTGGGTTAAGATGTTGTATTTGGTGTGCAGACTTGGTGTAACCGTGTGGTTGTGAATATCTGTGTGTTGACACGTGGGTTAGGAAAGGGTGTGTGTGTGTGTGTGTGTGTGTAGATATTTGGAAAGATATGTGGGGTGTGTGTGTGTGTATGTGTGTGTCATTAGAGGTGTTGGGCTGTGTGTTGAGTACATGCGTGTAGGAATTCACCAAGGGGGTCTCCCCTCCCCAGGGCTACCTCTGCCTCAGGCAGCAGGTTTGGCTGCTCTGCATGTTGGCAAATGCAGAAAACCCTGCCTTCCAGCACCTCACAGCCATGCCCGCCACGGTCTCAAGCTGGGACTTGGAGCTCTGAGGTCCCTATCCAGGGCACATCTGATCTGGAGCTCACCCGGCCGCGTACCTGAAGTTCATTTCTTGAGCTCCACAGGGCTGAACTCGCATTGTCCTCAGTTGCAGTCCCCTCATGGTGCCCAGGGCAGAGCTGAGGACACAGTGGCTGAGCAGGGAACACCTGCTAGCTTATGTGGAATGGGATGACACGTGCTGTCCCAGGCACAAAGGACACTTGTCCAGCAACCGGGCTCATTCCCGCCACTCTCCTCCAGGTGCCCAAGAGCCTCAAGCCACTGTGGACCTGCCGTGGGGGTCACTGGGAACTGAGTGGGTCTCCCTGGTGCAGGAGAGAATGTGGGGGACTGGGACACAGGGTAGAGGAGTGTGGCTCTGGAATCAAGCCCTCATGGTGGTGCCATCAGCCATGAGACATCACAGGGGACAGTGTTGACCTTGGCTCCATGGCCAGTTCCTTCCTCCTTATGAACACCCTCCTTCATGAGTCTTGGAGGTGGTTCCAAGGGTACCATTTTTTCCCCGTGCCCCTCCTTCTTGGAGCTCATGGGCAGAGGAACAGCCTCACCAACAGGTGCTTGCTGGAAGCCATGGCAGCAGGATAGAGCCAAACACCGTAGGTGCCACATCCTCCACGAGCAGAGTGTTTAAAAGCCTCAGCTTTGCTGCAGTGTGACCTTGCAGCCACTTTTGCTTTTTGCTGGCCACATGTTGTGGCCACTGTGGATGGTGCAGGGGGTGCACATGTCGGGAGATAGAAGTGAACCTTACAGAACTCATCGTGAGGGAGGGTCTTCACAACGGGTCCCCTACAAACAGCAGCCAGCTGGGAGTGTCGATCTGGCTGGAGCCTGGGGGCCAGCTGGGCACCGCGCCTTGAGCAGATCAAGATTGAAGGACTTGTCATTTCCTCAGTGTGCACGTGACGTAAGCATCTCTTCTCCCCGACATTCCAGCCCGCCTCCTACCAGCCACAACGTCAGGAATCTTCCAAAAGAAGGCGTTAGGGTAGAATGGGCTGGGTCAGGACAGCCAGGAATGTGTTGAACGGTTTTCTGGAAATCGCATGGAGCAAGGGGATCGCGTGTCGGCTCCACCCGGCTTCTGCTTGGATTCTGTGTGGCTGGGTGCTTGGAGTCACCTGTCCTCTCTTGGGTTCGTAGCTGTGTAAATGGTGTCGTCTGCAGGAGGTGGGATCCCATAAGATGCTGGGAGGCTCCAGGGAACTTCGTGGGGGACAGAGAGCCTTGACTCTTGCAAAAAGTGGGAGCCTGCCAGGGAGAGAGCACAGTGCCGGCTCAGCTCCTTACCAGGCAAGCAGAGGCTCTGTGGGAGCTCAGAAGTGGATTCTGATAGTGGTGGCTGCCCAAGGCATTCTGGGAGTCCCCAGGGACACAGCCCTCAGGAGCAGCAACATGCCCAATACCACCTGGAGCTGTCGGGGACGGTGGGGGAGTAAGGTTGTTGGTGCAGGTGGGGAGGGGCCATTGGAGCCATACCCCTTCCATGCTGAAGCTCCCCAGTGACTGCCCACTCCTACCTCGTGGGGTAAAGTCCGCGGCTCACAAGGCCCCATCATCGCTCACTCTGTCTCTGGGCCAGCTGAGGTCCTAGGATCTACTCTCTGTCCTCAGTTGCATGAAGTCTGTCCCTTAGTGGTCCTTGTGTTGCCTGTCATGTCTCTGGCATGTTCTTTTTTTTTTCTTTTCTTTTCTTTTTTGACAGGTAGAGTTAGTGAGAGAGAGAGACAGAAAGAGAGAGGTCTTCCTTCCATTGGTTCACCCCCAAAATGGCCACTACGGCCGGTGCTGCGCTGATCCGAAGCCAGGAGCCAGTGCTTCCTCCTGGTTTCCCATGCGGGTGCAGGACCCAAGCACTTGGGCCATCCTCCACTGCCTTCCTGGGCCACAGCAGGGAGCTGGACTGGAAGAAGAGCAACTGGGACAGAACCGGCGCCCCAACCGGGACTAGAACCCGGAGTACCGGCACCGCAGGCAGAGGATTTGCCTAGTGAGCAGTGGTGCCGGCCCTTCTGGCATGTTCTTGACAAAGACTACTGCAGAGCTGGCTCCATCTCACTGCTCCGTTGTCAATAGCTTCGCCACTGTGTCTGGAAGCGGGACCCTGTGTCACCATCTCTCAGGACTTTGGGAAGCATTCTTGTTTGGTTGTTTGCTTCCCCCTGGTGTGAGCCCCAGGACAACAGGGCTTTGGTGCACCTGCTGCATCCAGTCCTTCACCAGTGGCTACAGCAGTGCCTGGCACCTGGTAGGGGCTCCATAGACACTTTTTACGACAATTGTGGTAAAGCACACGTAACAGGGAATTTACCGTCTTAACCAGCTGAGTGCGTTCCCGGTGCTGTGCAGCCAACGCCGCCGTGTGGCCGCCGAGCTCTCCATCTTGCCCACATGAAGCCCCTTACCCCTTCGGCAGTCACCCCTCCCCCACACTTCCTGTCCCTCCACCCCCGGAATCTCTGCTGTACCTGAGCTTGAGTTTCACTACCCCGGGTACTCCACATGCAGGGAATCGTGCTGGATTTGTCTTTTTGTGGCTTAGCGTAGTGTCTCCGAGGGTCACCCGTAATGTTGCCTGGGACAGTTTCCTTCCTGTGTGACGCTGAGTAATATTCCATCGTGTGGACGTAGCACATTTTCTTTCTTTCTTTCTTTTTTGACAGGCAGAGTGGATAGTGAGAGAGAGAGAGACAGAGAGAAAGGTCTTCCTTTTTGCCGTTGGTTCACCCTCCAATGGCCGCTGCGGCCAGCGCATCACGCTGATCCGAAGCCAGGAGCCAGGTGCTTCTCGTGGTCTCCCATGGGGTGCAGGGCCCAAGGACCTGGGCCATCCTCCACTGCACTCCTGGGCCACAGCAGAGAGCTGGCCTGGAAGAGGGGCAACCGGGATAGAATCTGGCACCCCAACCGGGACTAGAACCTGGTGTGCCGGCGCCGCAAAGCAGAGGATTAGCCTGTTAAGCCACGGCGCCGGCCTCCACACTTTTTTTTTTTTTAAAAAATATTTATTTATTTGTAAGGCAAAGTTACACAGAGAGAGGAGAGGCAGAGAGAGAGAGGTCCTCCATCCGATGGTTCACTCCCCAGATGGCCGCAACGGCCAGAGCTGCGCCCATCCGAAGCCAGGAGCCAGGAGCTTCTTCTGGGTCTCCCATGCGGGTGCAGGGGCCCAAGGACTTGGGCCATCTTCCACTGCTTTCCCAGGCCATAGCAGAGAGCTGGATGGGAAGAGGAGCAGCCGGGACTAGAACCGACGCCCATATGGGATGCCGGCACTTCAGGCCAGGGTGTTAACCCGCTGCGCCACAGCGCCGGCCCCCACACATTTTTTCAGTGTTTCCCCGCCCATGACAAGAAGCGCCACGTGGTTTCTGCCAGAGACTGAAATTCCGGAACAGCCCTGCCACCCAGCAGGCTGTGTTAGGATCCTGACATTGTCCTCGGAGCCTGTCCCGTGCCCTTTAGAAGTGGAATCTCTGCCTGACTTCCAAACGCATCCCTGCCAGCACTGGCAGCCGGGGAGCCTGGGATGGCTTGGGGCTGGGAGGGGGCAGGGACTAACTCTGATTGCTCGAGAGGCAGAGAGTGTGGGCCGCACCCTACAGCCAGAATGTTGAAGAGGAAGGACCTCTGGGTTGGGTGCTGGTGGGCCACACCCTGTCTGCTCATAGAGTGTCTGCAGCTGCTGCCTGTGTGTGCCCTGGGGACCGCCAGCCACACTGGGCACAGCGCAGGGCTAATCCAGCACACCTGTCCTCCATCCGCTGCACACGTTCCTAGCCCAGGAGGAGGGTGTGTGTGCTGAGCAGGGCATGCAAACCGTGAGGCCCGGCCTGTCAAGATGTCACTTTCATGGTGTAGACCCAACAGGGCTTGGGGAGGGCAGCTGGCTTCTTGGTGGAGGTGGAGGGCAGGTGCCCAGCTGTGGGCTTGAGGGGAAGCTGGTGCAGAGAGAGGCAGTGAGTGCCTGGGGATGGAGTGGGGGAGAGCCTTGGAGGTCCAGGGCGCCAGCCCTCACTCCACCAAAGCAGAGGCCCCACTTTCCTGGGTCCTAGAAGGGCTGTGGCCTGTGCTGCTGCTGACTGGCCTCCTGCCATGGGCTGCCACAGCCTCAGTGTGCAGTGGGGAGCAGTGCTGTTGGGTGTGTTGTATCAAACACAAATGCGGAAGGCAGGAAAACACCAGGGAACCCAGCTTTCTCAGACCTCTCTCTGCCTGTGGGTTCACAGGGGAACGTGACAAGCCTGGGATACACCAGGACCCCACCCTACTTCTGAGGTGACCAACAACCCTTGGCTGACGTAGGTAGGTGCCCCACAAGGGAAGCCCGCAACCCTTAATGATGGCAATGCTGCAGATCCCAGAGGTCCCCTCTACACACCTGCACACCTGCTCCTCTAGGGATAGCCCTTCTGGCTCCCACGCTTTCCATGGGATGTTAGGAGAGGGCACCTCGGAGCCCCACGGGACCCCAGCGAGGGATGGCAGCTGCAGGTTGCAAACGGGATACAGCAAATTCTGCTTTCCTTACACCGTCCCCAGCCTGCCGCCACTCCCACATTGTCCCCAGGTGCGATTTGCTGTCAGAAGCATGGTATTCAGCGTATGACGAAGCACCCAGAGACCTCAGCAGCATCCGGGCTCTCCAGCGGGGAGGCACTTAACCCAAAACCTCGAGGTATTATTCCATCGACTATCATCCCACTTTGGCTGCTGCCTACAGCAGCCTCCCTGGGAGCGGTGGTCACTGCACGGGGAGGGCTTGGCACCTGCCACCTTGCTCTCACCCGGCTTCTTCAGCTGCCACTTTTTGATGGACGAGCCACTTGTAAATAAGCTTTTATTTGAGGATAGTCTTAGGATTCTGACAAGTTGCAAGGAGAGTACAAAGTATCCGTATACCCTGCACCCTGCCTACCCTGTTAATGTCACCCAAGCGCTGGTGATGCTGAACCAATGCCTTGTCATGAACTGAAGCCCAGCCTTTGCTCAGATTTCCTTGTCTGTTGCCTAATGGTCTGTTCTAGAAATCCCACCAGGAGAACATTTGCCACTGAGGCTTTTTTGTTTGTTTATCCATAAATGCATATCTATTTAAGGATTGCTTTCAGTTCATAGCAACATTGCACAGAAGGTTCAGAAAGTGACCCCACATCCTCTACCTGCTGTCCTGCGTACGTCTCGTTTTCACTTGACTGTGACTGTGTCTGAGACTCCTCGTGTTTCTGATGACCTCTGCAGTTTGGAGGAGTCCTGTTCAGGTGTTTTAGAGACCATCTTTCAAGTCAAGTTTATCTGCTTCTTTCCCGTGGTTCCATTGGGATTGCAGGTGCATGGGAGGAAGAGCAGGTCAGGGCCAAGCTCATTGTGCTATTGGGACACAGACAGTCGGCCTTTCTGGCCACTGATGATGATTCTTGGGTCACCTGGCTAAGGGGTGCCTGTCGAGCCACCCTTCCTTTTATAGGGGGTTCACAGGCAGGGCTGGCTCCACAGTTTGCAGGGCTCGGTGTGCAGCACAAATGTGGGTCCCGCTGTTGAGTTATGAAGAATTTCAAAGCCATATAAATCAAACTCAGGGACATCCTAGGCACAGGTGGTGCTCCAGGGAGCCAGCCCTATTTGTAGGACCACTGTCAGGGTCCCCAGATGCTCCAGGAGACCTGTGTGCACAGGGAGAGGAGCGCTCCTCAGGCCACCACTGAGTCCTGGATGCTGGGAGGGGGCCGCACAGCTGAGGGTGGCCAGAGGTGCCCCGGGGGCCATGGGAGTAACAGCGGCTTGGGCCAAGGATGTGGCACACATCACAGGTGTGTGCAGAGACCCTGCTGAGACACCTGCCAGGGAACACGAAGAAGTCGAGCCAGGCTCCCTGCCAGCTCCACCTGTATATAGAGAGAGAAGGGTCAGGTGCACACGGGAGGCAGCGGCTCTTGTCCAACAGTAGCAACTCCATTGTGGGAAAAAAAAAATCACTGCTTGTATTGCGTTTTGGATTTTTTTTTCCTTTTACCCAGCACCTGGGGCAGCACTTTCTCCCTGGAAGACCTTAGAATATTATATTGACAAAATGCAAAATGAGCTTGTGTACCCTGGGCCAACCAAGGAACCCCGTTGTGGGGCAGGGGGACACCTGGCTGCTGGTGCTCCCTCCTCCAGAGAGGGGGACCCTTCACCTCTGTCTCAGGTGCGTACCTGTGGAAGCACAGACTCCCTTTTGCAGCAGCAGTGTAGCTCAGAGTCTACAGCTGCCAACCGCTTCTCCTTGCTGTTACTCACCCAGCTGTTTAGAGAAGGAGAGAAGATTTCTAATCAGCCATATGGCGTGCAGTTTTATTTGCCGTGCTAAGTTAAAACGCACATTACTGGTCAGCATCCTGCATGCAGATTTTGACATCGCATTCCAGGAGTCCTTGCAGCAGAGAGCAGCGGCAGGCCCCGGGGCAGCCTAATTACACCGCTTCGTAGGTTGGTAGCACTGCCATCCCTAACTACGCCCGGTATCTCACCGCGCCGGCTGCCCGGGGATATTGCTGCGAGACTCTTGTAGCCGGAGAAAGATTATGTAAACACGGTGTGCGATCTGGAAAGTGAGTAATGAAGTTGAGTACTTGTTGCAAAAATTAATAAATGGCTGGTTTACACGTGGTGATGGAGGAGCCTCCCGCGTGAAAACGGAGTCGCCCGCCGCCGTGATGGATTCGCGGAGCTCCCGGCACAGGTGACTCCGGGAAATCCATCCTTGGCCCTATCAGTACGAGCCGATGGATACTGCTAGTCCGTGCCCTTCACTTTCCACTTGACAGATATGAACTCATCACAGATCTGTCTTCCTCCTTCTCTTGGCCTGTCAGCATCTTAACCCTTGCTTGGAAGGAGAACATTCCGGCTGCGCAGGGACTCGGCACTGGTCCCTGCTGTCCCACATTGCAGGATGGTTCTCTGGAGGGCTTTGGACCAGTCCACTTCTCCCCATTCTTGTGCGTAACCCCCGAGAACAGCTGTAACTCTTGGGAGTGCAGCGCCCTAAGATTGGAGGTGAGGAGGGGTTTGGACAGAACAGCAAGGTCTCCTCTCCAGTGCCCCCTAGAGGCAGGGACCATCTAGCCCAGTGTCACATTGCCCCAGGTGTATGGCACTCGGGGCAGGCTGCCTTCCAGGATCCCTCAGCTGTGGTGCAAGTGGCTGTACCAATATACAGACAAGGCTTCCCTGCAGGAAGCTTTCCCACGCCCTGCCGACCAGTGCAGAGTGAATCCCAGGCATGCTTATGCCTCACGACTTCAGAGAAATGGCTGTGTCTGTGCCTGTTCTGTCTCGCAGGACCATAGAAGTCAGTGAACTGGCCTGGCAGGTGCCTCTGGGCCTTTGCACATGCTGCTCACTCACATGTCTCTGTGGAGCACCCACAGCATGCCCTGTAACCATCGTCCTCCTAGGACATGTACCTCGTGCCCTGGATCAAGTGCTGCCTCCCCTGGGGAGCCTTTCTGTCTCCGCCCTGCTTCCCCCCACCCCCACCCCAGCACAGCAGCCCCCTGCCCTGGGGACCCAGACTCCTCTGTGGTACTTGTGGTCTCTGGCGCTGTTTGTGTCCTCAGGATGCATGTCCAGGAAGTGAAACAGGCCAGGCAGCAAAGCTCCGTTTCCCCCAGATGAGGTTGTGTGGCTTCCAGCAAGACATGCTCTGAGCGCCCGGTGTCCCATCTGTGAGACAGGAAAGGGCGAGTTTTCCAGGAGGTGAGGTTGCTAGGGTTCCATAGTGGACCTGGCACTTAGTAGGTGCTTGTCAAATGTTTGCTGAATGTGTCTGCCCATTTCTGCACCGAGGAGGAGAGGAAGAGGGGAGGGCGGGGCAGGGACAAAGACGAGGTGTGGATGCGAGCAAGGTGTGTTCAGGGGACAGTGACTCTGTCTGGCTGGGAAAGTGCTCAGGCCCGAAAGCAGGTGGCCCTGCACGAGGAGACTGGGGCTAGAGTGTGGAAGACCTCGGGTGCCGGCGAGGGTTTGTCCTGCAGGCTCTGGGAGCCACTGAAGGCTTACGAGTGTGTATGAATATGTGTGTGAGAATGAGTGTGAATAAGTATGTGAATGTATGAGAGTGAGCAAGTGGGTGTGTGAGAACATGAGTGCAAGAGTGCGTGTGCAAAGGTGTGTGCAAATGTGAGTATGTGAGAATGAATGTGATTACATGTGTGAATGTGTGTAAATGCATGAGTGACCAAGTGTGTGTGTGAGCATGATTGTGCAAGTGTGAGCATGCAAACATGTGTGAGTGGGTGTGTGAGAGAATGAGTGTGAATGCATGTGTGAATGTGTGTGAATGTATGAGTGAGTGAGTGGCGGTGTGAACATGGGTGTGCAAGTGTGAGTGTGCAAATATGTGTGAGCAAGTGTGTGAGAATGAGTGTGAATACATGTGAATGTACGAGAGTGAGTGCGTGTGTGTGAGCATGGATGTGCAAGTATGTGAGTATGTGCGAGTGAGTGTGCAAGTGTGAGCAGATGTGTGAGAATGAGTGTGTGAATGTATGAGTATGAATGTGTGAGTGCATGCAAGTGTGCAAATATGAGAGTGAGCAAGCCAGTGAGAATGAGTGTGTGTGTGAATGTGTGTGAGCCAGTGTGTGTGAGTGTGTGCAGTCATCAGGGAGGTCTGTGCGTGGCCATGCTGTGCGTGGTGTGCAGGGCTCCACACAGTGACACGTCTGGGCTTCTCTCACTTCCTGGACCTCCGGTCTCCGCCCCTCCCCAGCACCCCAGCTGGAGCTCCTGGGTCCCGGGAGTGGGACGTCCCTGCCCCAGCCTCCCTCGCTGCTGTGTTGCGGGGCGGACGTTAGCCGAGGCCCTGGAGTGGCGCATTAAAGCAGTTTGGGTTTTCTCTTACTGCTCACATTGATTACTATTAATTAAAGTTGATATTTACAATCAGAGGGAGTACAGGAGCAGATCATTCCTTATTAATCACTATTCTAGATTCATCATCAGTCATCATTATCAAAATATTCAGACAGTGGACAGTGGCTGGGTTTTAAAATCAAGTAAATGATTAAATTAGGCTGCATTAGACAGTGTGTGTTCCCTGTCACCCGCCCACTTCTCCCTGTTGTCCCCCAAACTGGCCTCCGTGCCCTGCCCTGACCCTACCCCACCCCAGTCACTTCTTCCCTCTGTCCATCCTTCTCCTCCCCACCTTGCGCCCATCTTCTCATCCTGAGTGGTGCCATTCTGTAATCCTGCAGATGGCTTGTTCCTTTCAAAGAAGTGGCCTCAAAGTAATCTTATGTTTTGGCTTGGATCTGCCTTATCCCTCCTCTTGTCAGTGTAATGCAGCCACACAATGGGTATGCTCTGATACGTTTTTTGTAAAAGTTTATTTACTTATCTGAAGGGGGTGGGGGAGAGAGAGAAAGGGATTAAATCTGCTGGTTCACTCCCCAGATGGCTGCAACAGCCAGGGTATGGTCAGCCAGAAGCCAGGAGCAACTCCATCAAGGTCCCCCCGGTGGTTAGCAGGGGTGCAGGTGCTTGGTTCCCTCATCTGTTGCTGCCCAGGTGCATTGGCAGGGAGCTAGATCAGAAGTAGAGCAGCCCGATATGCAGCTGCTGAGATAAGATGCCAGGGGCACAAGGAGCAGCTTAAGTCGCTGTAGCACAGTGCTGGCCCTATGCTCTGGTTTTAATTCTTAATTATTTTTTAAAATTTATTTATTTATTTATTTTTGACAGGCAGAGTGGACAGTGAGAGAGAGAGAGACAGAGAGAAAGGTCTTCCTTTTCCGTTGGTTCACCCCCCAGTGGCTGGCGCGGCCGGCGCTGACCCGAAGCCAGGAGCCAGGTGCTTCCTCCTGGTCTCCCATGCAGGTGCAGGCACGCAAGCACTTGGGCTATCCTCCACTGCACTCCCTGGCCACAGCAGAGAGCTGGCCTGGAAGAGGGGCAACCGGGACAGAATCTGGTGCCCCGACCAGTATTAGAACCCGGGGTGCCGGCGCCGCAGGCAGAGGATTAGCCTACTGAGCCGTGGCGCCAGCCTTAATTATTTTTTAAGCTCTTCCCCACTTGGCAGGTGTTTCAGTGGCCCCATCCCTCTTCTTCTTGCTGCTCTCATAGTCAGTGACCCATGGGCACCCAGTGTGGCTCTCAGAGCGTGCCTGAGAACAGCCTTTAGAGTAGATACTGAGAAATGGGCATGCAGGGTCCTGCCCACCAGGCTTCCCAGCGTCTTCTCTGAGCTGTTCCTGAATTCTCTCCACACCCAGCCCATCACGGCTCCCAGGCGTGGCCCAGCTCTGGCCATGTTCTTCTTCTTCTTCTTCTTCTTCTTTTTTTTTTTAAAAGATTTGTTTATTTGAAAGGCAGAGTTACAGAGGCACAGACAGAGAGGGAGAGAGCTCTTCCATCCACTGGTTCACTCCCCAAGTGGCTGCAACAGCTGGAGCTAGGCTGATCTGAAGCCAGGAACCAGGAGCTTCTTCCAGGTCTCCTTTGCAGGTGCAGGGGCCCGAGCACTTGGGCCATCTTCCACTGCTTTTCCAGTCCATAGCGGAGAGCTGGATTGGAAGTGGAGCACACACTGCAAACAGTTTGCTGAGAGTCGGCCTCAAATGGGTAGCAGTGGATGCCCACCTGCTCGAGGTGGATTGCTCATGCAGCAGTAGTGCTAGGCAAAGAATACAGGCCCCTTCTGGGGCTATGCCTTGATCTTTAAAAGGAAGTGGGAGCCCAGAGTCCCTTTATCGTGCCAGGTCCCTCAGGGTCCTGGTGGGAATGGGGCTGAGCCATTTGGGCCCCTGTTCTCTAAGGAACTCCTTTTAGTGGCTCTGTAAGCCCGCAGAGAGAAGGGAAGGATGCTAATCAGACAGGCGTCTACCCACGGTACCGCCAGCCTCCCTGCTCTCACCCACCTCGGGGACCTGCTTTCCCCCTTAGATCTCGGCCATTCTAACTGCTCCATCAGGAACTCCAGTGGGGTCCTGCCTCAGGGCCTTTGCACTTCCTACCCCCACTGCGTTCAGTTCCACCCTTCTCCGGTCTTGCCTGACTGCCTGTCCAAGGTCAAAGCTCCCACTCAACGCGTCCCTGCCGGCCCTATCCTCGCTGTTCATGTAACTATTTGGAATGATGTTGTCTGTCTCCCTACCGAGTGCAGGCGAGGAGGGTGGCTCTCTTGTCTGTTTTGGGAGTCCGGAGCCCCTAGGAACTCATGATACAAGAAGGGGCTGTGGTCGCCCCGACACTCAGTCATGACGGGGCTGTGTGTGCCTTGGAGGACCCAGCGTATTGGTCATGTCTCTGCAGCGGCTTCCTTTCCCACGCCCCTCGGCGAAGGCAGCGTCCTCTCCTTTCTGAGGCAGGGGGTGTGGGGCCTCCTGCCTTGCACACAACCCTGCAGTTCTGGAGATCTCCACTGGGTGCCCACAGATGCCTGGGCGGAGCTGACGGATGAAGGAGGGGCTGCAGCCGAGGGAGACACCAGTAGTTGTAGCCATCTGAACAAACATCAACCGCCACCCCCTGATTCCTTCCCTTCTTCTCAAGGTGCACCTGTTCTCGTAGGAGACTCGGGTTTGGAAGCAGAGTTTTCTTTCCAGAAATGGACGTCTCTGGGCTTTGCACCGAAGGCCACAGCCACTCTTTTTTTTTTTTTTTTTTTTTTAACCATTTACTTACAAATTTTAAGTCAGCAAAGGTCTGTGTGGGAAGGTGGGGGAGAGGACATTCCTCTGGGGGGGTGAAGGTCCCCAGAGGGAAGCTGGTGGCCCAGCTGGCTGAGGGGCAGGGCCCAGGGTCACCCAGGTGGGACAGGTCCTGCTGGTGGGCAGGTGCAGGGCTCATCTGTGTGGAGTTGTTCGTTGGCTTCTGGCACTGGGCCAAAAGGAGACCAGCTCCGGGCTGCGGCCTGGGGATGGAGATGGGTGTGGATGACAGAGGCTCAATGAGGTGGGCCCAGGGCCCGGCTTCCACACACAGCCAGGGGACTGGTGTACGCAGGCTGTCTCTGCACCTCGGCCAGCCACTCTCCATGTGAGACAACACCCCCTTCCACTGCGGAAGACTGGCCATGGAATGGGACTCTCCAGTGCTGCTCTCCTTAGCCCCACCCTGCCCCAAACCCCAGGATCCTAAAACCCAGAGGTCAGAGGTTGCTGTGTATGACCCTGGCTGTGACTGATCACGTCCACAAGAGTTGTCTTGGTGGATAATCCTGGGCTGATTTTTTTCCACCCGGGAGAAAGTTTTATGCTTGACCCTGAATCAGATGGTAAGAAATACACGCCATGAAGTCATCGTGCCTGATTTAATCTAAATTCCCTGCAAGCTCTCGGGAGGGTCTTAGAGTCCATTCTGCCCTATGTGGGCTTGAGGAGCAATCCCCTCCCACCCCCCGCTTTACCTGTACCTGCCTTGGGGAGGGCTGCCTTTGGCCTCTGGGGAGGGACCCATTTAGGGGCCGGGGAGCTTGGGTCTTGGAGATTCTGAGGTGTGCAGGTCCTAGGGGAACTCCTGGGCTGCAGACTCTCTGGGACGTGGGCTGAGTCCTGACTCTGCACACGTGAACCACATGGTCCCGGGCTGTGTCCGTTTCCTGATGTGGATACTGGGGACTAATAGAACTGACCGTATATGACTATTATGTGAACTAAACCATCATTAGCCTCGTTTCAACAGCAGATAGAGCACAGAGCAGGTCCTCTGTCCCCAGCTCTCTCGCCTGAGAATGAGCTAGTTGGGGTGGTGATGCGTGGCGCCAGGTCCTGGGCTTCCCTGGGGTCCTGTGCATCAGGTATGAGTGGCCTGTAGCTAAGGGGCAGAACCTGAGCAGCCTTGAGCCCTGCCTTGTTCTCTTCCTTGGTGCCCCTCTGAACCTGTTGGGCTGGCTGCAGCACCGTCCAGGTGGGCTCGGAGAGGCCGCCTGTCCTCCAGGAACTCCGTCCTGATGTCCTACATGGGTGGCAGGGGCCTGCCCAGGCACAGCAACAAGAAGCTGAATTGGAAGCGGAGCAGCCAGCAGCCAGGACTCTGACTGGCGCTCCAATGTGAGATGCCGTGTTGCAGGCAGCAGCTGAACCTGCGGGCTGCAACGCAGGCCCTGTCCCTCCACTGTTTTGCATCCTGTACATCCGGGCACCACTGATTCTCTGGTTCCCACGGAGTGCTCATCACCAGCTGACCCCTCAAGTCCTCTCTTGTGACTGGGGAGGTGCAGTCCTCTCCCGAGTCCTGTGCTGCTTCTCTGGGGACCCAGCTTTCCTTCCTGCTGGCTGCTGTTACAGAAGCGCGCCAAGCTCTGGACGTCACACCACACGGATTTGCTTCATTTCTCTCTCACGCACAACCCAGTGTTGGATGCAAGGAGCGCTCATTTAGGGGGCCAGGCCAGAGGGCTCTGCATGGCTTCCAGAGTCCCTGGGAGCATTGGAATCCAGCTGTCGCAAGAGACCAGAACAAGATGAGAACAGCGTAAGGGGGATGGAGAAGCGCCTTTCTTCGCTTTGCCTAAATTCCGCTGGCCGGAGCCCAGTGCTGTGGCCCGGCTACACGCAGGTGAGCCTGGGAAATGTCACTGACTGGGAAGCTGCTTCCTGCAGCCTCTCTGGGTCACGCACGGAGACAGGGACTCTTGCTTGGCAGTTGTGTCCGCTGCAGACCAGATGTGGAGAGGACCAGCACTGTGGGTTTAATTTCAGCACTGCCCTGCCCCTTGACTTGGAAGGTTCCGATGCTCTGGAGATTCCTTTATTCGGGGGGCCTCCTGCACACCCCACCTGCCCAGCCCTGGCCACCCACAGCTGCACTGCTCACGCCTTCCAGGTCTGATGTAGACGATTGACCGTGCAGGCTATGGACTCGGGCAGGGCCACGTCCCAGGGGGCCCTCCCTTGCCCGTGTCATCTGTGCTTTATCCTGCATCCGTGGGTAAGGGACTGCTGCTCCTTCATCTGGGTTTCCCCCAACTTCTTGCAGAAAAGTATGATCCATGCTAACCCCAGGCTCGATCAGTTGTGCAAGGCCTGAACAGCTGGCCTCTGCTTCCTCCACCATTCTCCCAATGTCACTGCCCAGGGTCTCTCATTCCCTACGCAAGCTGCCTTGGTGGCCTGGTAGAGAGGTCACAGGCTGGAGATGGGATTCTGGGCAAGAGGAAGTGGTGTCTCTGACAGCCTTCCTCTGCTGTCCTGGGCCCCTCTGCCCTCCTGGGGACCTCTGCCCTCCTGGGGACCTCCTCCTTGCTGAGCAGAGAGAAGATCCACTCTGACTTCTCATTTCCTGGCTTGGTGTCACCCACAGTTGCAGCAGGTGGCACTTCTTATTCCAGTGTGTTCTCTGGGGGGCTTTTTTTTTTAAAAAGATTTATTTATTTGAAAGAGTTATAAAGAGAAAGGGGGAGGGACAGAGAGAGAGAGAGAGAGAGAGAGATCTTCCATCCACTCGTTCACTCCCCAGACAGGGCTGGACCTGGCCAAAGTCAGGAGCAAGGGACTTCATCCAGGTCTCCCACGTGGGTGCAGGGGCCCAAGCACTTGGGCCATCTTCTACTGCTTTCCCAGGCCTCAGCAGAGAGCTGGATTGGAAGTGGAGCAGCCAGGACTCGAACTGGAGCCCATATGGGATACTGACACTGTAGGCAGCAACTTTACCTGCTACACTGCAATGCTGGCCTCTCAAAGGACTTTCTCTCTCTCTCTCTCTCTCTCTCTCTCTCTCTTTAATCACGTTTTGCATCTCTCAGCCTTTGCTAATGCTAATCTCATTTCAAGTCCTAGTTCCTTCAGTCTAAGGCTCCCTAGTATAATGTATTCCTTCCTCTCCTTGTTTTTTATCCAAATCATCAATCAGTTAGTTGGCTCACTTGACAAATACATATGTGTACACACATGTACTTGTACATGTGTGTGTATGTGCACACTGTGGTGTGTATGCTGGATGCCCACTATGTGCTTTTCATACCTCATCTCTTTGGCAGTCACACTGTTCCCATTTCCTTCACTGGGCTTCTCTCTCTGGCTGCCCAGAGAGCAGTGCTTGCTGGAGAGCATCGTCCCCTGGGACAGGGCCATCTCCTTGCCCAGACACTCATGTCCAGGAACCCTATCTCTCCTCACTCCAACTACTAAACCCTGCCATCCTAAAATTTTGGGTACACACTGATTAATGATGCATTACAACATGTGTGTTGGGTTTGTAACAAATGCTGGACCGTGTGCTCACTTACTATATGGATTGAATCCCTGCAGCAACTTTTTGAGGTGGGTGTTGTTGTTATTCTTAAAGGCCAATTGGAGATTGGAGGGTTGCAGGAGTTAAGCAGCTGCTCCAGTGTCCCACAGGAGGTGCTGGAGTCTGGATGTGGGTCCTGTCTGTCGTCCTTGGACTGTATTCTTAACCATGACCCTATCACCGTGACCCCGTCCTGCCCAGCCTAACCACCTGGGGTTTTCGGGACTCTAAGACAATATAACTGTAGCTGTGCCATATTCTCTCTCTCTCTCTCTCTCTCTCTCTCTGTGTGTGTGTGTGTGTGCATGTGTGTGTATGTGTGTGTGTGTTTGTGTGTAAAGATCTATTTTTTATTTTATTTATTTGAAAGATGGGAGTGGAGGTGTGGAAGAGGGAGGAATGGAGAAAGAGAAAGAAAGAGAGAGAGAGAGAGAGAGAGAGAGAGAGAGATCTTCCATTCACTGGTTCATTCCCCAAATGAACAGTAACAGATGGGTCTGGGGCCAGGCTGAAGTCAGGAGCCTGGCACTCCACTCTGGTCTCCCATGTGGGTGCCAGGGGCCCAAGCACTTGGGCCATCTTCCATTGCTTTCCCAGGTACATTAGTAGGAAGCTGGATCAGGAGTGGAGCAGCCAGGTGTTCAACTGGTGTTCCACGATGGGATTGTAAGTGGTGGCCTAACCTGCTGTGCCACAATGCCAGCCCCCAGATTCTTGTCTTCTCTGCTTTAAACAGTCCCTTCTCATCAGTTTGAACTAAACCTAAAGTTAAAATAAAAACCCCTGATTACACAAGGAGGCTTCCAAAAGTTCGAGGAAAAAATTGGAATTGAAAGAGAAGTCGATCTTGCTGGGGAAGTGTTTTGAAATCCACGCATACATGTTTTCATAGTGTACATTTGCAGGAATATTTTGAAGACCTCTTGTATGTATGGTTTTCAAAATACTTTGCACCAAAATCAACTTATCTTTTAATTTCATTTTCCACGAACTTTTTGAAACATCTGCATGTTCTCCGCAGCCTAGAGAATGAAGTTATCATCAAGGGGTCAAGGTCTTGACAGATGAAATGAAGACAGCAGTAACAAAGTATATTCCTCCCAGTTAGGTCTGATGCCTTGCATTTTAGCTCGTGAAGAGTCTAAGGGATGATCAGGTAGTGAAAGTCCCCAGCAGTCTCTCGCCCAGCCTCCTGGCTGCTTGAACTGGGAGTTTTGTGGCTGCAACAAACAGCTCTTTTCCCATCCAGCTTGGGGGCGCTTGGGGAGCTTGCCACGATTCCATTTCAGCAGCCTATCTGCTGCTCTCCTCTGTGTGCTGTCAGCGTGGCACATGAGAGCCTGTGAAGTGAGCCGAATGCCCCTCCTTCACCTGTTCTAACTGGACTGTTCTTTGGGATGGAGGAGACCAAGCCATTGGCAACCCACCAGCTGCCTCCCAATTACCATTCTGTGCTTTCCTACTGCTGGGCTCATTTGAGCCAGTGATAATGTATCCATAGGTTCCCCCCCATCCACACTCTGTCACTAACACGGTTGAGCCCATTGTACTCCGTGGTCACCAGGTACCAGGTCAACTGGCTCTGGGCAAGCAGCGTCCCCTTCCCCCAGTGACATGCACCAGGGTCTCTGCCATGAGACTTCGCATGTGCAGACTCCTTCCCTTATCCCATGTCCCCCTGGCACCTCAAACCCAGCGAGTCTCAAATGCCCGCCTCTAGCAATCTCTCCTGGCTTGGTAGTCAGCACCCTGCCCCATGCAACAGCTGATCAGAGCACCTAGGATGTAGTCAAAGTCAAAGGGATTCCTTCCGGTGATCTCATAGGGATCTACGGTTTTTGTAAAAATGTTGATATATTTGAAAGGGAGAGAGAGAGAGAGATGCTGGTTCACCTCCAGAATGTCTGCCACAGCCAGGGCTTCCACATGGATGACAAGTACCCGTCTATACTTGGGGCCCCGCTGCTGCCTCCCAGGGTATGCTTTAGCAGAACCAGGACTGGCACCCAGACACTCTGATATGGGAGGTGCCTGTCCCAAACGGTGGGTTAACCTCTGTGCCGAGCCCCCGCCCCAGGAACCTGATTTCTGCTTCTTAAGTAACTTGAGTTTAGCTCATTTTCTCCCACATCAATGTCTTGTTTGATATTAGCATGATTTTCCCTCTTATGCACAGCTTCTGTCTCATCTCTCTCCCTGTAGCTTGCTTTTTTGTCCAAACCAGCATTCCCTCAACCCCCTGGAAAGATCCCCCTAGCCAGCAGAATTGACCGTGTCACTTCCAAGTTTAGAGCAGGCCGTTGTCGGTCTGCAGCTGCTCCCCTTCCTCGCGCTCTGGTCCAGTGGGACTGACCCTCCTGAACGTCCCGGCACCACCTTCCTTCACTCCCTGTACCTGCAACACCCACATCTGTTTCATGGCCAGAGTGGCATCTTCCTCCTTTAGAAGACCCCTGTGGGTGCCATGTCTCCCCAACCCCAAGCCTGGGGAGGGGTCTCTGTGGTACCCAGTCCATTCGGTCATCCACCCGGGCATCCCTATGCCAGAGCACAGTTGTTCTGTCTCTCACTCCCCTCCTCCCCCTGCCTACCCAGGAGACGCCCCATACTCTGGTAGGGTGAGTGTTGTTCCAGAAACCCAGATTCGGCAGCGTGGAGTACTTCTTCTTGTTTTGATTCTTGAGCCTGTTAGGTAATGGTTTTGCCTCGTCCGTCTTCTTTCCTGGGGTGGCTTCCTTTTAAACCTCCAACTATGTCGCTAGCCTGACAAAGATATGATTCCCACGCCCGACAGTTCATCTAGGCAGAGCATACAGCAGTTTGTAGCATGTCCAGAGAGTTGTGCAACCGTCGCCACAATCCAATTGGAAACATTTTTTATCACACCAACGAGATGTCTGGTTGCCTTTAGCTATCAGCTTCCAACCTGCGTCCTCCCAGCCCGAAGCAGCCCCATATCTACTGTCCATCTCTGTAGACCCCTGCACTGGCCATCCTGTAGCCATTCTCAAAGCTTGGCTCTGGGCTCTGCCCACAGCAGGGAGCAAGCAAAGGCCCGACGTCCTTTCTTCTGGTCCAGTTTCTCCTAGTGTCTTCGGCAAAGCCCGCAAACCCCGTGCCCTGTCTCTATTTTGCTGGGTCTCAGGAAGAGGGGGCAGCCCCTTTTATTTGTTAGGAGGATTAAGGACTTTGTCTGCCAGGTGCTCTAAGGTGTGTAGAGTGGAAAAGCAAACAATCGTTGGTTTTGTTTTTCTGGTGCAAATTCATGTCATTTCTCCCCTTCTGCGCGCCCAGTTTTCTCTCTCTCTTAATGTGGTCTCCTTCATTAGCAAAAATAAATAAATAATAAATAAAGCTGATTTCAGAGGAAGACCTCTATCGTATGGCCAACCCGTGGACGCCAGAGCAAGGCCGCGGAGGCTGCTCTGAACCCAGGGAGAGCTCTTTGGCCTTCCACGGTGGCCAGCGTCGCTGGGTCCGCAGCAAACTGACAGGGGCTGTGGGTCTCCACGTGTCCTAGGTGCCTGCTGTAATCACGCATCTGTTTTTGGTCCACGTGGTCCTCTTGCCCCACCGACACTTGGTGCAGGCAAAGGGCACCTGCAGATCATGTGCCAACTGTAGGGGAAAGAAAACTGCTCAACCACTGAGAAAGGGGACCAGCGTCGCCAGCATTTACAACTTGCAAATCTACATGGAGAAGCAGGTGCCATTTTGGGGCTGTTGGGTTACAACAAACACTAAACAACGGAAACACCTCGCAGAGGAGACAGGGTAGCAGGCTTTGCCATAACACTGGTGGCATTCTAAATGGTTGCAATCCCCGTGACAGACAATTTGTCAATACCTATCAGGAGTAATAACACGTTAAACTCATTGACCCAGTAAATTCTACTTCTGAGAATCTATTTTAAGGAATTTATCCAAAGTATCAACAAAAACTATATGCATGAAAATGTTCATTATAGCACCATTGAAAATGTCAGAATTTAAAATGGGACTTGAGTGCAACGTTAGCGTTGGGGGGAGCAGAGCTCCTTGGTGGACAGTTGCACAGTCAAGTAAAATGGTGGCTTGTGGGAGCGTGCACGTGAACAATGGAGCATGGCCGCGGGAGATGACGTGCGTGCGGGAAACCCACCGGAAGGAGGGGTGCTCAGAGTAGTGGCCGCTGGGGCTTGGAGGCCCGGGCGGGGGCTCCTCCTCCGCGGCCCTCTGGTCCACGCGACGTTTCTTCTGTCGCAGTAATCAGGAATCGGAGAACTCAGCCCTGTGGCACATCTTCGGGAGGCCCGACCGACGTGCGGACCAGAAGCTGACAGCCCAGCCCCCGGCACTCCTCAGAAAATGGCCATTTTCCCCGTCCCCCTGAAAGGAATCTTGACTAACTTTGATAGTTCAGCAATTAGAACTTTGGCACACAGTCTTTCTTCTTCAACTCCTATAATTAGTGGTCTCCAATTATATGAATCAATTTCAATTTCTATAAATCAGATGATTTAGAGAGAAGGCTGTTCAATTTCCTTTTCAACTGTATGGTTTCAGCAGCAATAAAACTCTCGGCTGAAAATATCAGGATGCAACTCGTTCCAGAAATACCACCCAGCCCACGGGGGGCCGTGGTGTCCCTCTGGTTTTTTAGGGTGGCCTCCTTCTCTGTCTCCCCACCCCACCCCGGTCCTCCTCGGGGGACCTGGCATAGCCTTCTGAGTCCCTCTGGGATTGGATGAATGCTGCTAGATCCACCTGGTGCTCTCACCACGGCCCCAGCGTGTCTGCGGGATGCTGGCTACCCTGCGCAGTCAGCGCCACCTTCCGCTCTTGACCTGGGCGTGGCACTGGCCACGGCCCTTGTGCACAACCTGCCGCCCGCACCTGCACTACTGTCCCCCTCCCCGCCCGCCCAGGGCTTGGCTATGGAAAGTGCCCACCTCAGCCTGTTGGCAGCTCTTTGGCTTTTATTCCTGACCTATCGCTGGGATGTGGAGGTGTGTTTTCTTTGTCTCCATTCCTCCCGTTGCGGATGACACGTGGTTTCTGTCATTCTGCAAGGAGCAAGTCTTAGTACGAATTTTAAAAATTCAAACAAGAAAGTCAGCTGGTTATTTTTTTTTTTTATTAAAAAATAAAGTACGTCAAAAATGGAGGATCTGAACAGATTCTTGCCCGCCCCAGATCACAGGGATGCTCGCGTGTGGCGTGAACCGTCCTGCCCTTGCTGAAAGGGAAGAAGGCACGGGGCGGGGGCCAGCCGGAGGGGCATGCTCAAGGCAGCCGGCCGAGCTGAGCTCTGGGCTGTGGACGCTCAGCCTGCCTCTCCCTTCTCCCCTTGGAGGAGATAAGTGGCCCATGCTCCTGTTGGCTGCTAATGCGGTTTTGAGCAAGGTATCTTCTTTTTGTTGGAGACGGGCTCATGGCTTTTACAGGGCTCTTAAATTCAGCTGCTGTTGAATTATTGTTGCTCTTCCTTTTGTACATCACCTCCAGTTCCCGCAGCAGTAGAGTCTCAGTAAGTGCCGGGGCTGCTGACCAAGATCAGGCCTCCCCAAGGTATCACCGACTCCTGCCCCACCCCCCACCCTGTACCACTGCTGGGCCAGAGAACTTCAAAGCCGTGACTGAAGCTCTGTCTTGGAACCTGATGCCCAGAAATGGGTCAGCTCAGCTGTCTCCAGACCCAGAGGGGACAAGACCATCTCTCCTGGACACTTTATTTTTTTTAACCTGTTATTTTTTTTAAACTTATTGTCAATGGCATCTATTTATGGGGTACAATGCGTACAACACTTGCAAACTGAGTGTGATGACCCCCTTAGGGGGACTGGCATTTTCATCTCTATAAGCTATCATTTCTTTGGGTTTGGCGCCTCCAAAGCCCTCTCCTCTGTTGGTTTATGAAATATGTAAGTCGAAAACATAGCCACCTTGGGGTGCTCTGGAGCGCTAGAACCCATTCCTTCTCTCTGGCTGTATTTTGGTTTCATTGTCCCATCCCCCCTGCCCTTCCCTGCCTTTGGTGCCCACGATGCTATAATCTTCTTTGAGATCCAGATCCACTTCTCCGGCTTCCATAGGAGAGAGTGGTGAAATCAGCATATCAAAGAGACACCTGCACCGTGCGCTCAGCGCAGCACTGCTCACAATAGCCAGGATGTGCAACCAACTGAGGTGTCCCTGGGCAGATGAATGGATAAAGCAAATACGACATATACACATAATGGAGTATTATTCAGCCATTAAAAAGGAAGGGAACCTTCTCATTTGCAGCAAAATGGGTGGAACTGGAGACTATTCTGTTGAGTGAAAGGAGCTGGAGAGCTCAACTAAATGGGAGATTGACAAAGAAACAAAGAAATAAGAGAGTTACAGCCAGATGTGACGTTAGTGTTTGTGGGCGTTGACGGTCATGCTTGAAGTATAGCTTCAAAGCGTTGTCATGCGATCTGCTAAGAGAAAACGTGAAGTGGACTTTATTTTTTTATATTTTTGAGATAACTTATTTTTTAATTAATTTATTCGAAAGGTAGAGTCACAGACAGACAGAGGCAGTGAGATAGAGAGGTAGAGAGAGAGAGAGAGAGAGAGAGAGAGAACGAGGTCCTCCATCCACTGATTCACTCCTCAAATGGCTGCAATGGCCGGAGCTGCGCTGATCCAAAGCCAGGAGTCAGGAGCTTCCTCCAGGTTTCCAATGCGGGTGCAGGGCCCAAGGACTTGGGCCATCTTCTACTGCTTTCCCAGGCCATAGCAGAGAGCTGGATTGGAAGTGGAGCAGTCGGGACTCGAACTGGAGCCCATTTGGGATGCTGGCACTGGAGGTGGTGGCTTTACTGGCTACACCACAGCACTGGCCCCATGACGTGGACTTTAAGGGTACATATAAGAACAGTGTGAGTGGTTTCAAAGCTGTTCTTCAAGCATGATTGCTATACTTGTGTGTATTTTAATCATATTTACATAAATATGATAAGAAGTCTATTAAAGTATGATTGATAGTGTGGTCAAGGTGGTAATACCTGTGTTTATTTATTTATTTTTTTAATTTGAGAAGCAGGAAAACAGAAATGGGGGGAGAAGGAATGGGAGAGAGGAAAGAGGGAAGAGAGAGAGAGAGAAAGAGATTGATTTTCCATCTACTGGTTCACTCCTCAAATGTCCACAATGGTCAGGGTTGAGCAGGGCTAAAGCCAGTAGCCAGGAACTCAGTCCAGGTCTCCCATGTGCGTGGCAGGAACCCAAAGACTTGAGCCATCACTGCTGCCTCCCAGGGTCTGCATGAAGGAAGCTGGAGTCAGGAGCCAGAGCGGGGACTCAAACCCAGGCACTCCGATGGGGGCCGTGGATTTCTTAACGTCTGCCCTGAATGCCTATTGCCGGTATATTGTATGAACAAAATCTCAAAGGCTGTCTAAGAGGTTAAAGAAGCAGAGCAAAGCCCAAACGGCCGGTCTGGGGCTTGAGCACGCTCACTGCCCTGGGTGCCCCCTGTTTTCTGAGCTCCCAAAGGTGCCCGCTGTGTTCTCCTGGTGAAGTGCTACCAAGGCCAAGTGTGCACGGCCGCCGACACGCTCCTCTGCCCCCAGTGCACGTTTAATCGGATGGCAAGGTTTTAAGGACCTTCCTTGGTCCGAGTGGTGAAACCAGCAGAGCAGAAACACTGATTACTGGAGGATAAAAGCCATTCCTGATATATATATATATATATATATATATATATATATATATATATATATTGACAGGCAGAGTGGATAGTGAGAGAGAGAGAGAGACAGAGAGAAAGGTCTTCCTTTTGCCGTTGGTTCACCCTCCAATGGCTGCTGCGGCCGGCGCACCGCACTGATCCGAAGCCAGGAGCCAGGTGCTTCTCCTCGTCTCCCATGCGGGTGCAGGGCCCAAGCACTTGGGCCATCCTCCACTGCCTTCCCGGGCCATAGCAGAGAGCTGGCCTGGAAGAGGGGCAACCGGGATAGAATCCGGCGCCCCAACCGGGACTAGAACCCGGTGTGCCGGCGCCGCAAGGCGGAGGATTAGCCTGTTAAGCTACGGCGCCGGCCTCATTCCTGATAATATTTTTAAACTAACCCAGTCGACTGCTTGTTAAACCAGAATACAGGTTGTAGTTAATTAATTTGAGAGAGAGAGAGAGAGAGATCTTCCATCTGCTGGTTTACTCCCCAAATGGTCCCAACAGCCAGGGATGGGCCAGATCTAAGCCAGGAGCCATGAGCTTCTTCTAGGTCTCCCACCTGGACGTAGGGGCCCAAGCACTTGGGCCAACTTCCGCTGCTTTTCCAAGCTAATTAGCAGGGAGCTGGCTCGGAAGTGGAGCAGCTGGGACTCGAACTGGCGTCCCTATGGGATTCTGGTGCTGCAGGCGGTGGTTTCACCTGCTATGCTGCAGCGCCGCGCCCTGTGTTGGTGTTTAGATCTCCATTTTCCAGAAGAGAAAACAGTGATGCGAAAAGACAAGAGCCTGGCGGCGTCCCTTGCAGAGCTCACAGCGGAAGGCGGGTGGGGACGGCTGGTTTCAATGTCGCTTTTGTGTGGTGGCTTGCTAGGGTGATTCGCCACGTTGATAGCGTTGAAAACACTTGGACTGGAGAAGAAAAGCCCTGTGCCGGCCAGCAGGGTGCCCTTCTCCCTTCTCCCACAGACTCAGAAAGAAGGCAGCATTGTGATGCAAAGGGCAGTGTGCCCTAAGCCTGGCCGAAGGGTCCCCAAGTTTGGGGCGTCTTTTGCCATGGTCCAGCACTGGAAAATGTCAAGTATTTGGGATTGCCCACTCTGCAGAGTTTTTCTTTTGGTATAAGAAAATACAGACTTTTAAATTTTAAAGTGACGAATTTGGATTTTGAAGACAACACGTGAACATTGGTTAGAATGAAGACTTTGTTTGCCGGGCAGCCGGTCCAGCCCCATCGTGACTAACGGGACAGAGCTGTCCTTGGGGGTGTTAGCAGGGTACAGAGTGGGCAGGCAGTAGAGACACGGGGGCTTGGGCTGGGAGGTGGGGGAATGCACAGACTGCAACCGGAAGTTTTTGAGGATGACTGGTGGGTCCCCCGGGACGTTTCAGGGGACCTTGGTTGAAGTAGCTGAAGGCGCCAAGAGCTGGCCTGCGTAAGAATAAGTGGTCAGGCTCTGTTGGGGAGAATTGCAGTCCATCTGCCCACCAACTTCTGGAGGGGGCAGCCTGGAAGAGGGCTGGCACGCTCGGGCTGTTTTTGCTTCAGTGGCTCCAGGTGACCGCTCTGGGCCGGGACACATTCCGTGTTCTCACCAGCCCATATTTCTGGAGTAAGATGGTGGCTCCCAGTTGGGCTTCTGGAAGCTATAGACAGCAACTCCAGCATTTGTATTGGGGAGTCTCAGAGTCCGGGTCCCGGGAGCAGGTCGATCCCTGTACCTGGTACTACAGTGCCACTCCACAGCTAAAAACAGCTGCCTTTGTTGTGATCCCTGAGAACAAAGGGACAGGATGGGGCGCACCCCCTCCCTGCCTGTCTCCTGCCCTCCTCCCTCCCAGCTCTGCCGTCTCTATCTCTTCTTTCCCAGGGAGTTTTCACTTACAAGCAGGGACAAGGGAACGGAGTGCCACAGAGGCCCATGTCCCAGGAGCAATGCTCATGAAGTGGCCAGGGCTGGGACTCTGGCACTTGTGTGCCCTGGGCCAGCGGGGGGCCAGTGGGGACACATTACTCAGGTCATGTGTGTGCAGGGACTCCACTCTGTGGGTGGGTTCAGAGAACCCTGAAGCTTCTTTTTCTTTTTCTTTCTTTCTTTCGTAATTTAAGTGCTTCTCAAAGACAAACAAGGGAGCTTTCAAAAGTTCATGGAAAATACGCGTTATGAAGAAAACTATGCATGGATTTCAAGGTTTTTTTTTTTTTTTCCTTGCACCAGAATAAGCCTGTCTTTTGATTGCATTTCCTGTGGCCTTTTTGAAGTCCCCTTGTTGAAGATGTTATTCTTTGTAGAATCCTGTTAGCCTGAGTTCTACTTCATCCCCCTGGATCTGGCTGGTGTGTTTTCCTCTTGACTTTTGCTACAGGTTATTGCTACAGAGTAAGGACCAGGACCCAAGGTTTTATTTCCTTTTGTCTAGATCTGTCTTCCTTTGCCTCGTTCGCTAACAGGATGTATGGACAGGAGCATGGGCAGAGTCCGGGCTGCGTTTTGGGTGAGGGTGGGCGCGGGCAGGTTGGATCATGGAGTGACACAGAATATTAATGAGACACAAAGTGCTCTCCGTGCCTTCTCTGCATAAGGAAAGATAAAGCCCATGTAAATAATATGTGTGTTTCCCATAATGAATGCCCCCTTTCTCTCCTCTTCTGCATAGTATTAGAAATTGCGTTTTTATTATATGAGACATTGGACGCATGCCAACAAGTTTTTCTTTTAACTTGATATTTTGGGCTCTGATCTTTGTTAGAACTACAATGGCATGTATCTCGTGCAGGCAGAGGTCATTTCTATAGCTCCTTCCCCCTTCCTATCGTTTCTGCGGAATGTTTGTTTTCAAAACAAAGAATTGGGTTAAAGCGTAGGTATCATATGTCAGAACATATTTCAAGCCGAAATTAAGAACACTCAAACCTTCCTTTTAAAGGTCAGATATTATTTATTATTATTATAAAAATGATCTGTGATTTATGAATTTAACTTCTCATAAACCTTCTTTGTAACAGAATATGCAGTCAGAGGCTTAACGTGACATTGTTTTCTTTTGACAACGTATCCACGAGACCACTGCAGCTGTTCCTTTACTCACAATAGCAGATTAATTAACACAATCATATGCTGTTGGCTCTTACTCAATGCGTGGGTCTGCAGTGGGATAGATAGGTAAATCCTTTAAATGTGGCAGAGATAAAGCATATACTATGGTAGTCCCCTAACTAGCCAGTTTTGCTTCTGACCAGCCAGCCCTATCACGACCGGTTCATGGACCACAGGCGCCTTGAGCTGGAATTTCAAAGTCAGCCACACCTATTGCTGCGCCATCATGCTCAACATTTGCAAGACGCAAATATGTAAAAGCAGAGAATCTCTCAGAAATCAGCAGCTTTGGTTAAAATAGCAGTCAGTCTGCCGCCAGCATTTTGAGTCTGCAGTATTTTTTTTTTTAAAGTTCAATCATTGCTTTCCTTAAATATCTCCCTGGCTATTACTCACTTTTTTCTTTTTTTTCTTTTTTTTTTTTTTTTTTCTTTTGCCCATCCCTCCACGCACATAGTTCTGGGCAGCCGCAGCCGACATGACTTTGGTTTTCACATACTAGAAGATTTTTGTCTTCTGTACGTGTGCTAAGGAAAACGTGTGTAGCTGAGCCTTCCTCCCCTGCCCCGCCACCAGCCGTGAGTAAGTATTTGTTGGCAACTTGAGCTGACATTTTAGTGAGCGTCAAACCTTTGTGAGAGCAAGTGTAAGGCATGCCCACGTTGAGAATGAGGTAGCCAGGCAGTGAGCGCCATAGACTTTTCTTCCGACTTTTTTTCCCCTAATGTCCATTACATATGCAACACTAATTTACTTTGTGTTGTTTTACTTAGCACAGAAATTGAAAATGTGACAAGCTTTGCTGGATTAAAAGGCTCATTTTATAGACACATAGACCAAGAGAAAAAAGACAAACAAATCCATAATTTGGAACCTTTTAGAGCGTGCAGGTGGTGGAAATTCAAACTCTCACATCGCTCGCTGCGTCTGTTGTGGAGCTGAGCTTTCTTTGGAACCATCCCTGTCTTTAGAAATAGATCAAAGTGTGGCCAGGCTGGCTTGTAGAAGCTCTGAATATTTGGGAAAAACAAAACAAAACAAAGCAAGCAAACAAACAAAACACACATCCTCACACATGTTGAGGTCTTTTAAATTGCAGGTATTGGTATGTCCTTAGCTCTGGGTCCCTGGGTACCAGGTACCACCAGGCTCCGAGAAATTCCAGGTAAGCCTGCCGGCTGCAGGTTGAGCTCAGGGTGTGGGTGACACTCCTCACACCTGAGTGTTTGCAACTCTTCCCGGACCCATGGAGGGAGCCATAGCTGTACAGACACAGAGGAGGGTTCCTCGGAAGGTTCATGGGGAGTGGAATCAGAAAATGCATTTATCTAGCTGGTAAAGCTGTGTTGAAATCCATGCAGACACAGGGTCTTCAGGATGCTCATGGGAAAAGTGTTTTAGAAAAGATCATGCATGGGCTTCAAAATGAGCGTAGCATCTAGTGCCCCTTCTCCTGTGGACGTCTGGCATTGGTGTTGCCCTGCCGTTCTCCTTATCCCCACCCCATTCTACTAAAATCAAACAAATCTCCCCTTGAGAGCTGGGACACGAGTCGTTTGCTGTACGTAGAAACTTTATTTAGAAAAATCCAAGTGCTCGAATCTGAGCCGAGAACAGTCGGCTGGGAAACCTGCACAGACTGAGAGCAGACAGAATGCAATGACACTCGGTGTACCCCCCCCCCCCCAGGCGGAGCGGTTATAACCCGGGTGTTAGAGTGAGCGCCAGTGCCCCCCACAAGGGCACAGTCTGCACCACGGGAACAGCTGTCGCTCCAGGAACACTGAACTCCGTGCTCCGAGTCGGGTTCTCGCAGCCCTTTCTCTTTCTTCCAGGCTTCTGGGTAAGCCTGGAACCAGCCTGCCGTCTGGACGGTGTGACAGTGGGCTCGCACTGACTTCCAAAGTGCAAGCCCAGGTGACGCTTCTGACCCTTCCCACGTGGACTCTGGGCTCGGTGTCCAGCAGTGTGTTGGCTCCATGTGTCCCTCCATCCTTTCTTCCTTCAGCCCCTCCATCCGACCCACAGCACGAGAGCAGGGGACAGTGGCCAGGTGCAAAGTTAACCTCTAGTGCTTTTCAAGGACCGTTCAGAACTCCAAGTGGCATCTCCAACAGTTCTCCACCAAGCACTCAGAGTGGCTCTTGTGGATACAACTAATGCATGATGGCCAAAGGCAGGTGCCTGTGAGCTAGGCCAAAAGCCAGAAGACCTTGGTCTTGGCTTAACTATTTCTGCAGTGTTGGGGCGTTGAGTAAATCATCTAAAATTTGTGAAGAGGTTTGCATCTGTCATCCGAAAATCTAAAATCCTAAATGCTCCCAAGCTTGAAACGTTTTCAATGCAGACAATTCCAAATGATGAAACTTGGTTTCATGCACAAAAGCATTTAAAATATTGTATACAGTTACCTCCCAATTGTGTGGATAAGTTGTACACAAAACATGAATGAGGGGCTGGTGTTGGGGCATCGCAAGTTAAGCCACCCAGAATGAGTGTCGGCTGCTCCGCTTCCACTCCAGCTCCCTGCTAATGCATCTTGGAAAGTAGTGGGAGATGTTCCGAGTGCTTGACCCCTGCCACTCATGTGGGAGACCCAGATAGAGTTCCTGGCTCCTGGCTTCAGCCTGGTCCAGACCTGGTTGTTGTGGCCATGTGGGAAGTGAACCAGTAGATGGAAGCTTCCTCTCTCTCTCTGATGCTCCACCTTCTAAATAAATAAATGATAAATAAATACATAAATATGTACATACAAGTGTAAGTGAATTTCACATTGAGACTTGGATTATGTCCCCAAGATATCTTATTATGAATATGAATGCATTCCAAAATCCAAAATCTGAAAATAAATTCCCAAACCTGAAACACTCCCAGTCCCAAGCAGACACGGGTTACTCAGCCTTTGCCCCATTCCCTCACTGGACTTGTTTTTTGCCACATTCTCCGTGGAAAGAGGTGAGAATCGAGGGAGATGCCGGCTGTGAGGTGTCAGTGACGCAGGGTGGGATGGCACGAGTAAAGACGTGGTGGTGGTTCCAGCAAGGTGACAAGGCGCCGGAGAGGGAGGCTGAGTGTGTGTGCTGTGTCTCCCGCGACTGGAACAGTCTCTGGTAGTGTTTGTTGGATAAGTGACTGAACAAATGACTGTGGGAGCCCTGTGCTGTCCCAACAAAGGATAGGAAAGGAGATCAGGACCAGCAGCTGGGTGGGCTTGGATATCCAGTGCAGACAGGAGATGGTCTGTAATCATAGAATCAGTGCAGAACTGAAGCCCAAGAGCAGGAGGGGTGTCCGAGGTCTCAACAGCCACGCTCTCTTTGTGGGCATGGGGGGGTGTGTGTCTCTGAAGAACATGCTCTTAGCTCCAAGGCTCCCATTAGGTTGGGCTTCACTGGCAAGGCAGTGCCAAGGGCAAGGAGGGCGTGACTCACGTAGGGAGACCCAAAGCAGAGGCATCATGGCATCATGGCCGGAGGGTGGGGAGGCAGCCCTTTTAGATGATGCTCTCAGCAGCAGGTGCCGTGCGTGTTTGCAAGGCCAGGGAAGATTGAGTTGCAATGATAACTGTGTCCCCTGCCTGTACCTCCAGCAGCTTCTATAATGAGGCCAGGAGGTATTTAGTGCCTGGCACGTAGTAGGCACTTTGTAGATATTTGTTGAGTAAACCTGTTGCAGGAATGCCCACTTTCTTAGGTGTCCAGGGGTATGGAACACTTAAGCCTTGGGGTGACTTCCCCTACCCCTTTCTCCCCATACTCTGTACCCATGTGAGGGTCCCGGGCCATCCTGGAAATATCCTAGTCCCCATTCACCCCCTCTTCCTGGAACATCCTCTGCTCTCAGCTCAGCTTGATTGCCTGCTCCTCACCAGCCTAGGCTGTCACTCACGGGGGTGCACATGCTCCTTTCCAAACCTCTCTTTAAGGCTCCGTGTGTTCCCCTTGGGGAGGAAGGGGTGGGGTCATCTCACCATCCATGTACTTGCTTGTCTTGTTCTGGGACAGTGGCCAGGGCACAGAGCTGAGATTTAGTGAGCTATAGTAAAGGGGCCGCACAGTAAGCCCCGTTCATGAACGAACAGATGCCTCATTGCACCATCCTGGGGGCTGCACGTGGGGGAAGAATGCAGAGGCAGTTCGCGTGGGAGGAATTAACACTTAGGAAGCAACACAGGCGAGCTGGGGGCTCAAGGGCACAATTCGGGGTGCCCTGAATGCCCTCGATGCTCGAGGAATCTGTGGCACAGGGGACAGTGACTGTCCCAGGCTGGCCCCGGAATAGGTGCTTTCCTTGTGATGAGTTGGATCAGCAGGTGGTGGGGTGGAGGGGGTGCTGCTGCTCTCCCATGCACGTGAAGCCTGGGTTGCTTCCTTCTGCACCAGGATAAGGTGAACGTGCACTGTGGCAGCTGCAGGAGCCCCCGGGGGCACCTCGGCTCGGGGGCTGATGCTCCTTCCAAGGCAGAGGATTACGAGTGAAGCACTGGCAGCTCTTCCTCCACCTTGCTGTTCTTCAGTGCCAGAGAAGGAGCGTCTGCAGGGGCTGCCACGCGCACACTGAGAGGCACTGGCAGCCACAATGCCTGGTGGTTGTGGGTGTGCCCCCAGCGTGTGCATTGAAGAGGCCCCCATGAATAGCTTGAGTCATCGATGAGGCTCTTGAATGGCAAATTGGTCAGAACTCCACAATGGTAATGATCACTCTGCCCGTGACCTTTCTGGAGCATTTACATTTTATCACAACATGCATAAGCCACCCATAGGCTTCCCATTGGCCGGTCATTCCGTATGCACAATACCCCAGCAGGCAGGGGGACCCGTCCTGCGTGGATGAGAAAGGGGCCGCTCCTGACACATCTCACTCTATTGTTGCATGGCAGTCTTTATCACCAAAGGGGACTTTTGAGTTAAGCCCATGGTTCCTTTCTTTTGTAAGAGTGAAGGCACTCAAAAGTGCCTTTGCATCTCTTCCGTTCGCAGAGCTGCAGAAATGGAGCCAGGACCGATGGCCATTGCTCGTCTCTTCCCATGTACTGAGGCCAGGGCTAAGACCAGAGTGGCCCAGAGAGAGAAAGCGAGGGAGCACTCCGGGGGGAGGACTCTGAGTTCTTTGGGGCCGTTTACTTTAAGACGTTACCGTCCAACAGCAACAACAGAAAGACAGTGATGTCAGTGTGTGAAAGGGTGCGTGTTGGGGTGAGTGTGTGCAGGTGAGTGTGGAGAGCGTGTCCCTGTCCATGCAGGACAGTGCCATGCTTGCCCCGTGGGGCCTCAGCCCATCCCAGCAGCCTCACTTCCCCAAGTTTCCCGCTGTGTCCCCATCAGCCGCATGGCCTCCGAGAGGTGAGTGCCGTCGCTGGCTTGGTTCCTCGCGTGTCTGGAATCATTGGAGAAACTGCGATCTTCTGTGGTCGATGGGAAACTTCGCAAGTGCTGGACAGGGAGATGGGTGCTCCGGGTTCTGGGCTCCATGCTCATTCCACAGACAGGGGACATGAGGCACAGGGCCTCTGGGTCAGTCACCCCTAGTGCCACAGCCAGACCCTGCTAGGTCAGCAGCTCCGGGTAGGTGCAGGGCGTCCTGGGCAGGTGCCAGTGGAGAGCCGGCAGCTGGACGCCCAGGAGCAGCTCCATCCTGCCTGGCTGAGGCGTTGGTGCTGTTTGCGTTGGAGCCTTTAGGTGACAGTGCCAAGAATAAAAATAAGCCTGGCTATTTTTCGCTCCTATTTGGTACTTCTTTTTCTTGTTCTTTTTAATGCTGTTAAAATAGAATTCTAATTTTTACTTAAAATGTGTAATCTTAATAAATTGCTGTATTATTACATGTTGTGAGATATATTTAAAGACCATCTCTTTTCCCAGAAGAGCGGCTCTCTAATAATATAATCACAATCAATAAAAAAAAAATGTTTCTATAGACAGTATCTGCTCTTCTTTGGGGTTCTATCTGTTCGGATAAAAGAGACATCTATTTCTATCTATGTCCATCTCTGTCTATATGTAAATGTGTATGTGTATATGTAGACTATGTTATCATGTTTAAATAAGTTGACTTTATCTTTCATCTTCAAACTTCCACATCGTAGATAGTAAATGAAATGTCCTTGCACGGGACGGGTCTTCCATGTTTTTAAAGTTCTGTGTGACTACCATCTTCTGTGAAACCATCATTTAGACTGACGTGGTGTCCACACACGTGTCCACACACACACAGAGACACACACGTCCTCTGTTAGCTCTCCTCAATGCCCCCTTCTCCCCCACCCAAGGTTGGGAGGAGAAAGGTCATTGGCGACTCCAGTTCCTCTTGGCCTTGGGTCAGTCATCCCCAGCGAGGATGAAGCCTGTGCCCTCCTGGCTGCAAGGGAAGGTGCTGGGCAGGACTCAGAAGGTCTGTGCGTCCCAGTGTGTGCCCCGCTCCTCCTCCCACCAGGGGTCATCAGGCTCTGAAGCCAAGGGGGCATTCCTGGTGGAAGCTTCCAAGCCCACCTCTAGGGCCCGCTGTTTTTGCTAAAGACATTAGTGTCTTTCTGTTCTTATTCGATTATTACTTAAAACCATGATCTCTTCAATATTCTCCTATGTTATATGCTGTAAGGAGAACAAGAAGCCATTTGCGGGGCTACATGATTTCGTAGGATGTACTTGAATTCCAGTTGACATTGCCAGCATTGGAAGGCTTGGTTAGGCTGCCCTGGGTCTGAGAATCTCAGGACAGACTCGGCTCTTGCGTCCCAAGCCGAGTTCCGGGCTTTAGAATCTCAGTGAGATACAGCGTGATGGACATGCATTTTGGAACCTGCTTCGGTGATGCAGAAATCTCTGGGAATTACAACGGGGTGGGCGTCAGCAGAAAGGGCCTTGGTCTCATATCCCAGTGCCGCCTTGCTGTGGGACCTTTCTCACACTCAGTGCCTCAGTCTCCCCTTCTGTACAATGGAAGCGTGCTAAGCTGTTCTCTAAACTTCTGCTCAGCTTAGAGTTTTGATGACTCTCCTTCCCGCACTACTGGATGTGTGAGGGGTGATCTGACCTTGTCATGCAGAGGTTCAACTCTTCGCCTTGTGTACAGACACCTTGCTGCTTGCCAGATAACACCGCGTCCTGTTCCTTGTCTCCCGAGCTCCATAGAGCATCCCCAGGCAGGCCGGAAGGTTGGAGAAGTTCAAAGCTCAGGGTCACCTGCTCACAAACAGGCGGCACTTGACCCCACCCAGGAACACCTGACTCCACGGCGTGGGCTCTGAACCACTACCTGCTCTTTACAGACCTAAAAGTGTTTGCTCCCAGAGCCCCGTGCACCAGCAGCTCTGCTTCCTATCATGGCTGCCAGGGTGGATTGCATTTCTCTCACATGCTTGTCGCCTGTGTCTTGTTTGAAATCATCTCACGGGCCTGGGCCCTGTCTTCTCCTTTGGCTGAGCCATGAAGAGCTTGTTTTGTGAAAGGAAAATGTTTGGGGACCCTGCTTCTTAAAACACCCATCAATAGTGAGAATAACATGTAAGTCAATGGGAAAAGATGTATTTGTTATTTGAAATACAGAGTTACAGAGGCAAAGAGAGTGGTCTTCCATCTGCTGGTTCACTCCCTAAATGGCCACAATGGCTGGAGCTGGGCTGATCCGAAGCCAGGAGCCAGGAGCTTCTTCCGGGTCTCCATGCAGGTACAGGGGCCCAAGCACTTGGGCCATCTTCTACTGCTTTCCCAGGCCAGCAGAGAGCTGGATCGGAAGTGGAGCCGGACCTCAAACCATGTCCATATGGGATGCTGGCACTACAGGCGGTGACCTTACCTGCTATGCTACAACATCAGCCCTGGGAAAATGGAATGTGAGTCACCGTGACTGTATCTTGCACAGATCTTATGAGGACCCCAGCATGGGGAGAGCATGGCGTATGCTTTGTTTGGGTTCAGGTACTTGAGGGAGGTGGGCTGTGCCCTGGGATCCCTAGGGATGTGGCCTTGGGGTAGGTCTCTGCAGATGTCTGGGTGGCTCTGGCCCTGGGAGAGCCATACGGGGAGGCAGAGTTCAGCAAGCAGTGGGCTCTGCCATATTATCTCAGAGGCCAGGATGGCACAGCCAGGCGCTGGCCCGAATGACCCCACATGGCTAGAAGAAGGAAATGAGTCCTGAGGGGTGGCCTGCAGGGAGAATGAGACTTCTGGGACAGCTTCAGTTGCTGTCCTGAGTCTGGTAGATCTGATTCACTGGCTAAATGCTAACACGGAGCCCGATCTTGGTGGAGGGCATGTCCCATCCTCAGGGATAAGGGCGGGGCAGCCAGCACTCGCAGGTGAGAAGGGCCTTCCTTAAAGACTGTACACTGGGCACAACTTGATCCCAGCGTGGAGGTGGGGTGGTGGGGAGGGGGTCCCCCTGGGAAATGGTGATCGACGAGATCAACTGTGAGGCCAGGCCAAGCCTGCTGAGAGCAGAGAGGGGAGGGTCTTGGCTGGAGCCCCCCTAGGGTGCAGCCCACAGGCTGGCGGGAGAGAGGTGCAGTGCGCAGGGCAGGTGGACTTCTCAGCGACCTGAGAGTTCAGCAGACTTAGCCAACAGGGACGCACATCTTCTCCGGGCGTTTGGATTTCTTAGGGAAAAGGACAGTAGATCCCAGATGCACCTTGCTCCAGCCAACATGAGGACAAAGTCTGAGCAGCCGAGCTCTGCCTCTGGTGTCACCCGGTATGGGAGTTGGAGGCACCGGGCAAAGTCCCCGCAGCAGTTGGATGAGCTCAAGACAATTTGCTTTTTATTTATTGCTAATTTTTTTTAATTTAAAAACTCACTATTGACTCATTTATTTGAGAGAGAGCATACTCGTATGC
Source organism: Lepus europaeus (assembly GCF_033115175.1). Taxonomy (NCBI): domain Eukaryota; kingdom Metazoa; phylum Chordata; class Mammalia; order Lagomorpha; family Leporidae; genus Lepus; species Lepus europaeus. The sequence continues at coordinate 19,981,513 of NC_084845.1, read as the reverse complement.
TGGTTCATTCCCCAAATACTTGCACCGGTCAGAGTTGGGCCAGAGCCAAGCTGAGAGCTGAGAACTCAATCCAGGTCTCCCACATGGGTGACAGGGACCCGAGTACTTGAGCCATCACCTGCTGCCTCCTAGCAGGAAGCTAGAATTGGGAGCAGACCCAGGACTCCGACCCAGGCACTCTGATAAGGGGTGCCAGCCTGCTAGCCTCTGTGCCAAGTCCTGCCCTCTCTTGTCATTTTATGAATTTATGAATTATTTATTTGAGAGGCAGAGTTGTAGAGCGAGGGAGAAACACACACACACACACACACAAAGAGCTGACTCTCATTTGCTGGTTGTCTCCCCTAAAAGACTGCAATGGCCTGGGCCCAGACCAAGTGAAAGCCAGGAGCCTGGGACTCCATTTGGGTCTCCAACAAGGGAGGCAGGGGCCCAAGCACTTGGTCCATCCTCTGCTACTTTCCCAGGTTCCCTAACAGGGAGTTGGATTGGAAGTGGAGCGGCCAGGACTTGAACCCACACTCACATGGGATATTGGTGTCATAGTTGGCAGCTTAACCCACTGCATGCCACAATGCTGGCCCTGGTTTTTATTTTTTAGATTGGATTTCTAATTTACTCTTTAGGCCAAAAGAAATCCCAGATGAAGAAAGGCATTAAATGCAGAAGGAAAAATAAACAGTAACATATCAAGGCCCAAAAGAAAATAGGAATCTTTGTGTAATCGTGGGTAGCTGTGCCCTTGCTGATCGTAACACCGCAGTCATGAACTCTAAGAGCGAAGGCTGGCAGATTCCACCACTTCTTCATTTGGCACAGGGCTGGCAGATGATGGTACTCAGTCAATGTTTATGGGATGAACTGAACTGCATAAAAATCAAATGCTTGTAAGCAGAGTGTGGGCACAGACACGTTCATATGCTCACACCCAGTCACAGATTGGAAAGACAATATGAGAACAAATATTTACTGCATAGTGATAGGCAAAGGGTTAATATTCCTGGTAGAGAGGGGGAAAAAAAAGCTCTTGTGAATCAATAAGAAAAAGACAAATCCTCCAGCAGAAAAATGGTGAGAGGACACCAGCCGACAGTGCGGGCGGGGCGGCGGGGCGGGGGGAGAAATACAAATGGTTGATAATCAAAGGGCACTCATGGAAATCTTTGCAGCCGTTAGGTGCGTGAGGCTGACCTGTACCGAGCGCCTTGGAAAGGTGCCCGCGACATGTTGTTGAACGGGAAAAGTGGGCTACGAAACAGCAGGGGGAGCGCGATTGCATTTATGGAAAGTTGTGAGGATATCTTAGGCCATTTCCGAGTGCAATAATAGAAATACCATCACAGTTGCTTAAGCAAAAGAGAGAGAACTGAGGCGTATGAGAGCTCATCATTTCTCCCCCCCCCTCCCCCCCGCCCCAAGCCAGCAGACACCTGGGTGGGCTGGGCCGGGCACCTGTGAGGGTTGCTGGCCAGCGACTCTCATCTCCCACCTCCCTGGGCCAAAGGGCCAGGAGTTGCTTGACCTCTGTTTTTTTTTTTTTTTCTTGGCCTCTCTCTCTCTCTCTCTCTCTCTCTCCCCAAAGACAGAGTGGACAATGAGGTTGGAAAATGCACTTTAATAGTGTTTAATGTTTAAAATAATGGGCATATCTTGTTTTTAAATTTAAGATTTTGATTTTGATGATCAAAGAAAACCCGGTTAGGAAATGTAACCAATAAAGAGTTAATAAACTGAGGCTGGTGCCATGGCTCACTTGGTTAATCCTCTGCTAGCGGCGCCGACATCCCATATGGGCACCAGGTTCTAGTCCCGGTTGCTCCTCTTTCAGTCCAGCTCTCTGCTGTGGCCCGGGAGTGCAGTGGAGGATGGCCCAAGTGCTTGCGTGCCTGTACCTGCATGGGAGACCAGGAGGAAGCACCTGGCTCCTGGCTTCTAATTGGCACAGCGCCGGCTGTAGCCAGTTTGGGGGGTGAACCAATGGAAGGAAGACCTTTCTCTGTCTCTCACCATCTATAACTCTCCTGCCAAATAAAAAAAAGTTAATAAGCTCAGTATAGAGAAAGTTCCTACAAATCAGTGGGAATAATGAGACCTCAGCCAGGAGACTGAAAGTGGCCCCACGAGCTCTGTGTGGAGTGCTCACTGCGTGTGAGGAACAGAACAGATCTGTGCAAGCTGTTACCTGTCCCGAGCCTTTAGGACCCGGAGGAGATAGTGTTCCTTCCTTCCTACGTTCCCTTCCTTCCAGAAAAGATCCTCCCCTGAAGGATTTGCCACTGTCACACACACATGCATGCACACACATACACAAACACACATATACACATGTACACATACACACATGCACACACACATATACACACATACACATATATACACATACACATATATACACATACACATGTACATATACACATGTACACATACATGTATATACACACATACACATGTACATGTACATCCACACATATGCACACATCCACATGTACACATGCATACATACACATACACGTGTATACAATGCATGCACACATACACTTGTACACACGCACACATACATACACACATACATAAACATACACACATACATGTACACACGTGTACACATACACATGTATACACACACTGCTGCCCTCATGGGTCCTAGAGCTCTACCTATAACTCCACTCCACTGCTAAGAACTCAGAGACCTGAAATTCCTTCCCTCCCCCCATCATCTGCTGGTTCACTTGCCAAATGCTAGCAGTAGCCGGGGCTAGGCTGAGGCTGAGGGAACTCAATCCAGGTCCCCCTTCTGAGTGGCAGGAACCCGGTGACTTCAGCCATCACTGCCACCTCCCAGGGTCCATTAGCAAGAAGTTGGAGTCAAGAGCCAGAGTTGAGAACTGAACCTAACGATGTGGGTCATGGGAGTCTTTACTGCTAGGCCCCAGCACATTTGTTTTAATTGTGTATTCAAATGATGAACATGCAGTTTTCACAGGAAGAAAAATAAGTGGGGTATAAACATATGAAAATATTTTAGGGGTGGGTCTCTTGGCACAGTGGGTTCAGCCACAGGTTGGGATGTTTGCATCCCGTATTGGAGTTCCTGGCGGGAGTCCCGCTCCAGACTTCTAACCCAGCTTCCTGCAAATGCGCCTTTGGAGGCAGCAGATGATGGCTCAAGTTCGTGGGCCCCTGCCTCCCATGTAGGCGACATGGATGGAGTTCCAGGCTCCCGGCTTCAATCTGCTCCAGCCCTTGGGGAGTGAGCCAGCCGATGGAAGAGCTGTCTCTGCCAATCTCTCTCTCTCCCTGTCTCTCTGTCTCTCTTGCTCTTGCTCTCTGTGTCATTTTACCTTTCAAGGGGATGAGAATAAAAAAAAAACATTTAAAAAGTTAATTTATGGGGCCGTTGCTGTGGCAAGGTAAGTTATGCCTTCGCCTGTGATGCCAGCATCCCATAGGGGCACCAGTTCCTGCCCCAGGTGCTCTACTTTGGATCCAACTCCATGCTGATGGCCTGGGAAAACAATGGAAGATGGCTCAAGTGCTTGGGCCCCTGAACCCACGTGGGAGACCCAGAAGAAGCTCCTGGCAACCCCTGGCTTCTAGCTTTGGATTGGCTCAGCTCCAGCTGTTGTGGCCATTTGGGGAGTGAACCAGCATATGGAAGATCTCTGTCTCTCCCTCCCTGTAACTGCTCTCAAATAAACGAAGTCTGTTTTTTTTTTTTTTTTTAAAGTTAGTTTAAAAATTTTTTTAACCTCATTAACCATAAAAGAAAATAAAAGTGGTTTGGGTTTATCTATTGATGTATTGCCCTTCAGATTGCCAAAGACATATGAGATTGATAACATGAGTACCAGCGGCAAGGCTGGGAGAAATCAGAGCCTCTCCTACTCGGCCAGGTGTTTGCGTTTATCCGAGGTTTCTGGAGAGTCATTTGGCAAGCATGTCAGATGCTCCCCAAATATGTGCCTGCCCACCATTGAGGAAATTTTTCTTTTGTGAAATTATTCACATGTATGTTAAATATATCAGATAATCAAAGATGTTTGACCAGGGTATTCATTTACGCTCACTTTAGATTTGATAAAACTTTGGAAAGAATTCAGATGGACTTCAAAAAGAAATCTGTTCAGGAAACTATAATTCCTTCACTAGGGAAATTTGTGTAGTTGCTGAAGATGACATCACAGATCTGCAATTTTGACCTGTAAAAATGTTTGCCATACACTACCACGTGACAAAAACAGATTGCAGCGCCATTTTGTATAGTATGATCCTCTTTTTCTATGAAAACGAGAATACATTTAGATAGGTGTTTAAAAAATATTTACCCATTTATTTAAAAGGCAAAGTGGCAGAGAGAAAGGGAGATACAGGGAGAGTTCACTCCTCAAATGGCTGCAGCAGCCCAGGCTGGGCTGAAACTGGGAGCCTGGACCTCCATCTGGGTTTCCCATGTGGGTGGCAGGGGCCCAAGGATTTGTGCCACCCTCCACTGCTTTCCCAGGTGCAGTAGCAGGGAGCTGGACCGGAAGTGGAGCAGCTGGGACTCCAATATGGAATCACAAGCAATGCCAGCCTCTAGATAAGCATTTTTTTTCCCCACAGAAAAATCTGAAAGGATACAAAACAAAATGAGAAGAATGATTATCCTGGAGTAGAGGAGTTAAGACTAAGATTTTTCCTTCCTTACCTCTACCTTTGGGATGTGGCAATTATCATGTGTTCATTTTATGATCAGATAAAACTAAACCCAAGTGGCAAAAATATGTGTATTGTGGGGAAAGGGATCCAAACACACCCCAGCTATGGGTAATTCTGCAATGAAAGACCATCCTTTGAAGAGAGGATGTGACCCGGTGGCGAGAACCAGGCTGCAGCCACACCTCCCCAGCCTCCTCCTGCTCCGAGGTCTGCCCAGGCCCCCAGGCCAGAGGCTGTCTCCGGGGGACCCTCTCTCACCTTGCTCCACAGGGCTACTGAACTGAACGTGACTCGGAAGGACAGTGCTGGGCGTGGCTGACTTAAGCTGGATTTGTCACTGCCCTAGGACGTATTTCCTGCCTATGGCTTCCGCCAGTTCATCCACTCACGTGTTGCTTTTTTTTTTTTTTTTTTAAGATTTATTTTATTTATTTGAAAGTCAGAGTTACACAGAGAGAGGAGAGGCAGAGAGAGAGAGAGAGAGAGAGAGAGAGAGAGAGAGAGATCTTCCATCTGCTGTTTCACTCCCCAGTTGGCTGCAACGGCCAGAGCTGGGCCGATCCAAAGCCAGGAACCAGGAGCTTCCTCTGGGTCTCCAATGCGGGTGCAGGGGCCCAAGGACTTGGGCCATTTTTTACTCCTTTCCAAGGCCATAGCAGAGAGCTGGATCAGAAGTGGAGCAGCCAAGAATCGAACCGGCAACCATATGGGATGCTGGCACTGCAGGCAGTGGCTTTACCCGCTACACCACAGTGCCGGCCCCCATGTGTTGCTTTTTCAAGAATCCTTGCCAGGGGAGATGGGCATTGTTTGCAGGAAATTGAGGATGACTACAGGGACAGCAGGAGGGAGAAAGCATCAACCCTCAGCCCCTAGAAGGCTGTGGAGGATGTGGCCTCCAGCGTCCCTGTCCTAGGACTATGAACAAAGCAAGGTATAAAGATAGCACACTACAAACCATCAGGATGAAACAAGATAAAATGATGAAAGTGGAGAAAATTAAAAAGAAAAATTAGCAGATCATGGTGAGATATTACAAAATCGAAAACCTACTGGCATCGTGGCACAGCAGGTTAAGCATCCACTTTATGATCCAGTTCAATACCCGGCAGCTCCTTTTCAGATCCAGCTCCCTGCTAATGCACCTAGGAGGCCACAGAAGATGGCCCAGGTGCTTGGGCCTCTGCCACCCAAGTGGGAGACCTGGGTGGAGTTCCAGGATCCTGGCTTCTGCCCAGCCGTGGCTGCTGCAGCCATCTGGGAAATGAACCAGCAGATGGAAAATTCTCTCTCCCTCTCCCTCTCTGTCATTCTCTCTATCAAATATATAAGTAAATCTTAAAAAAAAAGAAATTGAAAACAAGATAGGTGTTTAGGTGATGAAAATGGAGAAAGAGAATAAAAATGGATAAACTTGGGGGCAAGTGTTTGGCACGGCAGTGAAGCTGCTGCCTGCGACACTCACATCCCGTAACAGAGGCCGTGGGTTTGAGTCCCGACCAGCTTCCTGCTAATGCACACCCTGGAAGGCAGCAGGCGATGGCTCAGCTCGTTAGGTCCCTGCCAATCATGTGCAAAGCGCAGATAGAGTGCCTGGAGCCTGGAGCCTGGAGCCTGGAGCCTGGAGCCTGGAGCCTGACCCCGCCCTGGACGTTGCGGGCATTTGGGGAATAAACCTGTAGATGAGGGATCTCTGTCTCTCTGTCTTTCAAATAAATACATAAATAGATGTTTAAAGGGTAAGATTCAAAATAGCAGGGTTTAAAATAACCAGTTAGGGAGAGTAAGATGGCGAAGCTCCCTCAATATTTTTACAGGCAAAACACCCGACTTAGAAAAAGGAGGTCCAAGAAGCTCAGAGACTTCGACAAAATGACATGGCTGTGTATTCAGACAGGGAAGAACAGTGACAAAGAGTTCAGGGAAACTTATCTAAAAGGTACAAGTGCAGAATCTCTTGTCCAAAAAGGTTGGCGCCATGAGTGTTTTGAGCTTTGGGTTCTTTTCAGACTTTGGAATAGACAGTGAGCTATCAGGATGGAACCCAAATCTAAACACACAATTCGTGTATGCTTCACATACACCTGACATCTGTAGCCCAAAGAGAGTGTTACGTAATATTTCAAATCATTTTAATGTTTTTGATAATTCTGTGTATGGAACAATGTTTCAAGGTGTGGAATTTCCCACTTGTGGCATCGGGTTGGCCCCCAGAACGTTTCAGATTCTAGAACATGTCAGATTTGAGAAGCAGCCTCCGCAAGGACTGTGGCTGTGATCGTGGGTGGGACCTCGCTTCCCATCACTCTGCTAGCTTTCTACATTTGTCAGTCTCACAGCCTGGGACCTGCTGGGACCTGGGCCGAAACGCTGGGGCCCCGTGGTCCTGGCAAGTAAGCCAAGTCTCAGGTTCAGTTTGCCCAGGGAGGCTGAATCAAGCATGCCCCATGTGCCGGAGCTGATTGGATGTGGTTGTAGGGGAGGTGGGTCTGTGTGAGCTTTCGCAGCTCACGGAGGGACTGGAAGGTAGCTGGGGCCGGCCAGCTGTGGGGGAGCACCGGTTTCATGTACGAATGGTGACGAAGAACTGCACCGCCCCTGCCTTTGGCTGGGTCAAATGCGCTCGCCGGCAGAGGGGAGGCTTCCCTGGAGAGCCAGGTTCCATCAGCCCCCCGTTTTACAGAACTCCTCAAGAGGAAGAGTAGCTTATGC